>NC_132901.1:18140153-18337653 GCF_030463535.1 Salminus brasiliensis | reverse complement strand
TGATTTTTGATATTATTATTAATAAATATTTTTGTTAAATAAATAACATTTTTGCAAATGAAATGAGTACTGTACCAAAACATTTACAACGCACTTCAGCATGTATAATTACTGTAATGAAAAGATCAGCTGCAGTGAAAAGCAGCAGACTTTCACGGTCAGTGGCAAGTGTTTTGAGCATGGAGCCTCCTCCATTTATATAAACACAGCAGCCACGGACTGGAGCGAAGAACAGTCCTTCAGTGTTGTATGTAGAGCTCCACTTTCTTAGACACCTACCTTGTACTTTGACTCACTGGCCACTTTATTAGAAACATCTACCTTGTATTGACACTCAGTGGCCACTTTATTGGAAACACATATCTTGTATCTCCACTCACTCGCCACTTTCTTAGACACTTGCCTTGTACTTCCACTCACTGGCCACTTTCTTAGACACCTACCTTGTACTTTGACTCACTGGCCACTTTATTGGAAACATCTACCTTGTACTGACACTCACTGGCCACTTTCTTAGAAACACCTATCTCAATGGCCATGTTTTTGGAAACACCTACCTAATATGTCCACTCATTGTTAGTCCACTACCTAATATGTCCACTCAGGTTAGAAACACCTACCTTGTAGTTCTACCCACTGGCCACTTTATTGGAAACACCTACCTTGTACTTCCACTCACTGGCCACTTTATTGGAAACATCTACCTTGTACTGACACTCACTGGCCACTTTTGTAGACACTTGGCTTGTACTGACTATCACTAGCCACTTTCTTAGAAACACCTACCATGTGTACTCAATGGCCACGTTTTTGGAAAGACCTACCTGATATGTCCACTCACTGGCCATATCAGGTTAGAAACACCTACTTGTACATCTACTCACTGGCCACTTTATTGGAAACACCTACTTTGTGCTTCAGCCACTGGCCACTTTATTAGAAACATCTACCTTGTATTGACACTTACTGGCCACTTTATTAGAAACGTACATTGTACTGACACTCTCTGGCCACTTTATTGGAAACATCTACCTTGTATTGACACTCACTGGTCACTTTATTAGGAACACCTCTCTTTTATTCTGTCACTCACTGGCCACTTTATTGGAAACATGTACCGTGTCTTTCCACTCACTGGCCACTTTTTTAGACACTTCTCCTGTACTAACTCTGACTGGCTACTATCTTGTGCTTACACTCACTGACCACTTATTAGAAACATGCTACTTCTATTCATTGGCCACTTTATCAGAAACACCTCCCGTGTACTTCTTCTGACTGGCCACCTTTTCCTACAGCTACTCTATTAATGACTGGTCAGTTTCTGTCCACAGGCCCACACTGACATGGTTATTATGTAGGTGTATCAGGTACCGTGGAGATCACTCTGTGGTTGTTAAGTATATCTTTACAGGATTTCTTATGAAAAGCAGCAGCTTTGTGCCAACTGGTCACATCTAAACTCTAAGGCCATTACTGTACATCCATGTTGTTGAAAAGGCCGTGGCTACAGTAATGCAAAATGTCACTCTGCCACTTTTCACTACATTGCAGTCAATGTCATGGCTTTCTATACACACATTATATAGATCTAAAGTGCAGTAGCAGTAGCAGTAACTGTGTGTTTGCAAAGTGTGGTAATTTAGTGCTTGTCGCACAGTAGCTTCACCGCACCTACCATGGGATATATCTAGTCCATTCATAGACAAAAGAACTTCAGGTGACTTAACCCTTTAATAAAAAGTTTGTTCAGAGGTCCCTGTAATTACTCAGTAATAAACCTATAGTGTACTGAACCGTTCTGCATTAAGGGCTTAATTAATTAGACTTTTGATGTAGAGGGTCGGAGCAAGGCAAAAGGACGAGGGTAGAGTAAGTAAATTTAGGTAGTGTAAGTAAAAAAGTATGGCGGTGAAAGTGTGTTCAGTGCAGATGTGATCTAGGAAGAGTGAGTAACAGTAGCTTTGTAAACGAGGCCTCAGGTTGATGATGGAGGTGGATTGTGTTAAAGTGACTGTGAGCTTAGGCCTTTGCCTTAGGAAGGTTCAGAAAAAGTGAATTTCAACATTGGCCATCAGCCTGATGATTTGGATACACATGGCAATTTCATTGTAAATAGTTAAGCAAGTAAAGAATGAACTGATCTCCAAGAGGTTTTGTTCATTTTTACCCAATTTTTCTCCTTAATTTCAGATGACAATTACCCAACCCACTCACTACCACATGTAATCACATGCAGAGCATTATGGTCTCCATACTGGCTTTTGTATTTAGTAGTATCTAAAGCTCAGAGGTATTTTTTGGATCCTAGCCTTTACAAACTAGCTAAGAGTATTTTCTGAGAAAACTGGGAAGCACTTGAGTAAGTCGCTCTGGAGAAGAGCATCTGCTAAATGCCTTAAATGTGAATTAAATTGAGGGTGAGGACTGACGTCCATGCTGGCCTGCATCACACTGAAGTGATGTGGGGAGAGAGAGAGAGAACCATCTACCCACTCGAAGAGAGTGCAAGGCCAGTTGTGCTCTCTCTGGCTCCGGCTGCTGATGGCAGGCAGCATGACCCAGGATTCCAATCAGCGTTCCTCTTCTTCCTTCTTTTGTTTTGTCCAATTTTGAAATAAAAAACGAAAAGGAGCATTGTGCAAAAGTTTGGACACCCCACGAGATTTCAGCTCAGCTACGGCCCACAGTCCACAGTCATAGTTAGTAAAGGTCAGGCGATGCAAAATTTCAACACTTTATAAATACCCTGACTCCTCAAACCTCAACCCAACAATCAGCCAGGGGCTCCTCTAAGCAGCTGCCAGGAACCCACAAAGCTGGCAGTTTACAAGAACCGTGGAGATCAAGTTGAGGTCTGGAAGTCCAAGACAGCTTTCAGAGAGATCTGCTCATAGGACTAACAGAGAAGCAAAAGACCTTCAGGAAGATTAAGCAGACTCTGGGGAGATGGTGCACTGTTCTACTGTTCTAGACACCTGCACAAGTTTGACCTTTATGGAAGAGTCATCCACAGAAAACCTTTCCATTGTCCTCACCACTACACCTAAACAAGCCTGACGCATGTCCTGGTCAGGGTTGCGGCCAGTCCAGAGCTTACCTGGAAACACTGGGCCCTACACAGGAATCCATCCTTTTCAGATCGCCAGTCCAGTCATGGAGTACCTCTATGTAGACCAGGAGACAACACACTTTGCAATTTCACAAACAGAGACCGGAGCATGCATTGAAACCTGAATCCCAGACCCCCGGAGCTGTGCGACACACACTACCTATGGTGTTAAAAAAAAGAGAAAGAAAGAAAGTAAAGAAAGTGAGAGAAGAAAGAGAAACTATTGACACTATACACTCATACAGCCCCCAGCGCTAGTGTGTGAGACCGGGATTCAGGGTGGATTTTTCTTTTCAGCTCCAGAATGTCCTAAGTGCTTTTACTTAAACCTCGAGACCTCCGAGACACACCTGGTCACGTCTGAGGGCTAAATGGAATGCTTTTACATTTGTTTACTCCGTCTCTCTCTGACACTCGCACAGCCTGGGCGTTTCATTTCTTTCTTCTCCGAGATGGAATATGACGCGGCTCCTCGGAGATGAAAGTCTGTGAAATGTCAATTTGAAATAAATAAGAAGAAGCGCTGCATCCTGCCCGGCCTTGCTTAATAACAGAGGAGATCTAAAGGCCTACGGAGACAGAGCCGATATACGAAAAGCAGTCTGGATCGCAGTGACCCTGAATATTAATGGTGCTAAGCCATCTTTTTCTCATTTCAGATGTGTATATATGTGCGAATGGTTCAAGAGGTGCAGTGTCAACTTTAAGTGGACAGGCCATCAGCAGAGTATACATTTCACCTGAGCCGTATGGAAACTGTGGTCAGTGCCCTTTACATCATGTCATTTTTTCAATGATGTATTTAGGCGTGAAGGCGTGGAGGATTTATAGATCTGAGCTATATACACAATGGGCCCAATCTTACACCCTGCGCAAGACGCGCCGCGATGCTCATTGCTATTCTACCCCCAGCCAACAGTCTATTTTCACGCCTTCGCCTGCGTCGTTTAAACAGCAATGGCGCTTGCTAATATATCAATGGCGATTACTGTGGTGGTCTGGAAATGAGGTGTGTTCAGGTGAATTAATGGCATATTGCTATCTTGGCAATGGTCACTGACTGAAAACAACCTAGGCAGACGTCAACAGTCAGACGTTCATTGCTATCTTGGCAGTGAATTGTCAACACAGGCACGTGTCCAGCGTGTACCATTGAAATAGCAATCCGCCAAAGTCAGACCACACCTGACAAGTGACATGCTAATTGGTTTATTGCACATTAAGGCCAAAACACACCCATGATTGATTAAGAGATGTAGCACATGTCTTTTATGTGCGCACTGCGGTGCACAGTTGACGGCTTTCCAAAAGATCGCTAAAAAATTGGGCCATATATGTCCAAATGTTTGTGGACACCCCTTCTAATGAACACATTCAGCTACTCAAAGTTGCACCCATTGCTGACAGGGGTGTGCAAATGCATGCACATACACAGCTTGTCTAGTCCCTGTAGAGAAGTACTGCCAACAAAATAGGACTCTCTGGAGCAGATTAACATAAACCTATTGGCACCCACCATGCTGCCTAATGCCAGGCAGGGGGTAGAGGGGCAGAAAGCCCCCAGCTCTGAGTTCTGGAGCAGTGGAGGAAATGTGTTCTCTGTGCAAAGTTGTCGTTTGGGAGAAAGTTTATAGATGACCGGCAATGATACGTTTTTGTGTGTGTGTTTGCATGTCTGTGTGCTCCCTTGAGTTATGTCAAACTGTGGCCCAACATCAGGATGACTCATATTTCACAGACATCGTGAAACTCTTCCAGCCCAAACAGAGGGTGCAGTGTTTGATTGACAGATAGAGGAAAGGGGCGGGACCCCAAGCTCTCATGCTTTCATTTAGAGCCGCCGTGCCCTCTCGAATTAACGCTCATTCATCTGTCACATCGGCAGACGCACATTTCTGCAGGATGACTCACTCCGCCGGACGGCCATGGCTTCTGGAGCTCTCCTGGGTTTGGCCTTCTCGCGCTTAATGACGATCATGACCTCTTCTCTTTCTCAGCAGGAATGCTAAAGAAATGGGGATGGGTGGAGAGGACTGTTTGTGACATTTCAGTAACTTTCTGTGACTCAGAGCCTAAACTGCCGTGTGCTATCTATGTTTACAGGATCTGTAAGAGGCCTTTTTTAGCCTGAATGACATTCTCAGAGGTCAGCAGGGGAGCCTACTCTTAAAAATAAAATAAAGGTGCTTCAAATGGTTCTTTAAGCGATACCACAGAAGAGCCACGTTTAGTTTCATAAAGAACTGTGTTTGTTATAGAGATTAAGTGTGAAGAACCTTTCAGTTGGTAAAGAAGCTTTACACCAAATGAGGGCTCTTTAAACTCACTCACAGAGATTTCATGAAGATGGGTGGAGCACGTGATGGCAGTAAATTTGTCAATGTAACTGTCTGTCATGTGTGACCATGTTGCTACAGCTTTGGTGGATTCCAGATTTGGATGAATGGTTTTGTAGGAAATGTTCTGGCAACATTTAGAATTTTGCCCAGTAAAAAAAAAAAAAAATTTTCATATTTTGGTGGATGTTTTAAAGTTTTTTTGGGCGGGATTTTGAATTTCCAGATTTGTGTTTTTAAATTTTTGAGTACATTCACCTTGAATTTTAGACAATTGAAATTAATTTCCAGATTTGGCTGAATGTTTGAAGTTTTTGGGTGTTTTTTTTTTTTTTGATGTGGAATATTTCCTGACAAAATGTTGAATTTCTGGGTTAAGGTGGATGTTTTTACGTTTTTGTGAAATGTGAAACCTTTCTGGTATCATTTTGAAATTTGGGAAGTTAAAATTAATTTCCAGATTTGGGTGGACATTTTTAAGTTTTTGGGTGAAATTTGTTTGTGAAATTATCTGTTTTTTTTTATTTATGCAGTTAAATTTAATGGTCAGATTTGTGTGGAATTGTTAGGGTTTTTTGGGGTGACATGTTTTAAAGTTTTTGGGTGAAATTTGTTTGTGGAATTGTGTGGCATAATTTAGAAATTTGGGTAGTTAATTTTTTTTTCCAGATTTAGGTAGACATTTTTTTGCAATATTTAGGTAGACAATATTGTACATATTTTAGAACTTTTCACATATTGCTTTGAATTTTGGACAGTTGATAAAAAATATATACAAATAAATATGTGTCTCTCTCATTTCTCCATCTTCCTCTATCTTTCTTCTTCACCCCATTCTCTCTCTCTCTCTCTCTCTCTCTCTCTCTCTCTCTCTCTTTCTTTCTCTCGCTCTCCTTCTTTCTGATGTGGACAGACAGCTCCCAGCAGTACTGTTTAAAAATGTATGACTTGATGACGTGTGTGTGTGTGTGTGTGTGTGTGTGTGTATGTGTTTGTGTTTTACAGGCTGTAGAACATTGTAAATCTTCCACTACAGTATGATGACCTTTGATTCTCATAGCTCAGGGTGATACTTTAGGTTACATACTAGTACACAACAGTTTAAACCAACAGCTAAAGTTCTCATTCAAATCAGGTTTAATCCAATGTATTCCTAAATCACTACAATTAGTACAGTGTACAGTGCAGGGAAATGCTGTTTAATAAATGCAGGGGAACACTGACTCCTTAAGTATGTCTGAAAGGGAGATTAAGAGCGAGAGGATTAATAGTGAAACACTTTAGATTAACATCATTACTGTTATGTGTTAGGAAAGCTAATTAGCATAGCTTTGCCCATCTATGTTAAATTGGCATGCCATGTTTGATTTACCAGTTTAATCGGCCTGTAGTAAGGGTTCAGAGACATGCTTACATGGTTTAGAACCTTTGTGGAGGTTCTCTAAAGGGGAATGTCTGTGTCATTCACAGTGATTGGGTCTGAAATGGTGCATTGTAGAGAAACATACTAACTTAGACATAAAGCTACAATATGGAGCAGTACAGTGTAACACAGTTCTGTGGTCCACGGGATAAAGTGCTAACTTTTAGAAAGACGCTTTTGAAAAAAAAAAACCAAACAAACAAACAGGAACTTTTCAAAGCAGTCAGGGTCTCTTCCAGACTAAAGGTGCCTGAAGCAAAATTCAGACCAGAATGCTCCAAAGATTGTGAACTTCAGGCTGAGGGGTCAGGCACATGCCCCATAAGATCCAACTGGAGAAATACTGCTCAAAATGCTGGTGCTGTAGTTCACTTCCAGTGCTTTCAAACAACAGTACACCTAACTCAGCTCATGAAAGGCTTCCTTGTTTTTTTTTTAAACATATTTATTCTATTGTTGTTGTTGTTGTTGTTGTTGTCTTGTTCTTCTTATTATTAGTAGTAGTAGTAGTAGTAGCACATTTACATTTACATTTACGGCATTTAGCTGACGCTCTTATCCAGAGCAACTTACAGGGTGACTCGTATTACAGAGGTGGGCCAATGGAGTGTTAGGAGTCTTGCTCAAGGACTCTTATTGGTGTAGCACAGCATAGTCTCCCAGACCGGGAATCAAACCCACCACCACACAGTAGTAGTAGTAGTAGAAGTAGTACAAGTTTATGCTCAAAATATAAATGCTTAATCCTATACCCAATGGACACAATAAGAAGATTAATTGAAAAATAAAATAAGTTCAGATAATCAACAACCCACTGGCACTATGCCTAGTGCTGGGCATGGCCTACACTAGTATAAAGCCCCCCCATCATTAAGCAGTGGAACCATATCCTCTGGCATGATGGTGCTGCATCCAATATTTGTGTGTTGGGGAGCAGGGGATAAGGTAAGATGGTGATCATCCAACAACATGATGTCACTAATACTCCTGAATGCAATCAAATCCTCACAGTGATGCTCCGAAATGTATCAGAAAGTCTTCCCTAGACAATAGAGACCCATGAATGAGCAAATACTTTTGTCCATATAGGGTATATATACTATGTAACTGTAAATACATATAACTAGACTTTGTACAGATGGTACATGCTAATATTGATAACTATGATATTTCCATGAGCACACACACCTAACATGCATATAAACACATTATATTCTCAACAATTTCTGTCATAAATTGTCAACAAAAACAACTACAGACCCCCATCCTTCAGAAGCCCCTAATCTCATGATCGTGTATTACCACATTACTGAAAAAAATAAACTACCTTTTTTTAGGCAGATAACCGACACTTTTTAGGCCTAAACTGAAACTCGTGTCTGAATGCATTACAGTCAGACCCTGCTTCATTGTGAGGCCATCAGATCAGCTGGAGAACAACCGCTGTGCTGCCTCAGAGTGGAAATCAGTGACACACAAGGACTCATTCTATAGACACTGATGGAAAGACCTCAACAGCAGCATAAAGGGAACCATATAGGAGTTCAGTCAGTGGGTGTTTGGGCAGAGGTAACGTGGCTAGCGTTCATTTCCTGTTTCATGTAAAGCCATAGGGACCCAACCCATCACAGAGCAAACACCCCTGTCAGATAACGGCCAATCAAAATTCATGAAGTCAAATGGCAGCCAATCAAAATTCATGAAGTCAGGCCCTACAAATCAATCAAAATTCATGAAGAGAGGCGAACCAGTTAGAAGTCTGGGATAGGCCGGGATGTAGCCCTGTGTCATGTACTCCTTATGCTGCGTAAGGTGTCTTGTCAGGCGGTCCAGGAACAACCTACATGTGTAGGTAGTCTTGGCTTATCGATGAGTAAGATGTTTAAGTCAACCATGGACCATGCTAGCCAATGGCCAATGTAGAGAACTTAGAGGCAGGTAGGCAAATTAGAGGCAAATTAGAGGCAGGTATGAAAAACTGTATACAATACCCTGTAAAGTTTAGCAATTATATGTTAATTAATTACATTAAATTGAAAAATTATTGAATTAATCATAAAATAATTGAATCAATCATAAGACCAGACAGCCTAATCAACCATTTAATAAAACACAAATGTACACCTAAGAGAAGCGAGCCTGGGGGGAATTGCTGGGAGAGGGGAAGGATGCACCCACAATGCAATGGTTGGTGCCAGTGGGAAAATTGTACTCAAAAATAGGGCTACATTGATGATCCATGTCACTAAATTAGCTGTGCTGGAATAATAATACACACTGACCTGTAGGGTTTGTTCCTGCAATACAACCTCAGAATAACACTTCCATATATCCCATTGGCTCCTGGCACCATCCATTGGCATACCGGGAGTGTCCTTCAGTCACTGACACTCACCATCAATGTGTAGTTGTTACCCCAGGGCTACCTTCTCTTGGGCAGCAAAGTTGCATGTCTGTTTTGTCTAAACATTATATATTATAATAGCAGGTTGATGGTTTTGATGAGTGCTATTTTCTGGATTGGCTGTTGCTGTGCTGTTTATGGTTGTGCTTGTACTGAATTCATTATTCTCTCAAATAATGTTCTCTCTATGCAGAGCTTGTGTTGTCACTTTAAAGGTGATGATAATAATTCAGGATAAATCTCTGTAGAACTTAGCATGAGAATTTCTGTAAATGTTTTGTTTATTCACTGCAATTATGTTAGGATTTAGCCTTTAATTTGGCAGTTTGATCAAGATCTCATTTCTCCAGACTGAAAGTCTATGGAAGTCTAAGCATCACAAAACATTCTAACAGTATTAAAGACAGTTGGTGTTATAGACAAATGCATAGACAAATGACTCAATCAGCAAATATATGTGAAACAAATGTATTTCATAAAAAGATCAACTTGCCAACTGTGAAGCAAAAAGGGGAGGATTTTGTTTACTACCTGAAGAGACACAAACTGAAGCATATAAAAACCTTAAGCTGCAAAGAACTACGAATTACTTTGAAGGATTTAAAAATGCAAACCATACCGCACAATTCACCATTTAATGTCTGAATATCTGTTCCCATTTAGGAACAGGTTGAGTTGTTTTAATGAAATATGGGAACCTTTGGGGTGAGCCTTAGGTTTGGGCAGGGCAATATTGATAAGTAAAACTTCTGGTAAAGCTTTCCCACTGGTTCCTGGTACAATCTATTTTCATACTGGGCGTGCCCCCCCCTCCTCCCCACACACACACTCACCATCAATGTGCAGACATTACTCCCAGACTACCTTCCCATATGTGCCCACCCCTTCTCGTTTCTTTGTATTTGTGTAAGGCTTTAAAAATAAATAAAAAATTAAAAAATAAAGTCATTAATAATTAGGAAATGTGTTTGTTAAACACTCCGTGTGTTAATGTTAATTAATGCTGTTATCTAGTATAGGCTTGTTTAAATGTTTTATACCCAAAGAAGTATTTAAGGTATGCACAAACTCAAAATGTGAAACAATTTTCTATTAAAAATTCATTAATGTTTCTGTAGAGGAACTGTTCTTTGGGGTTGTTTTGCAGATATTGGCAATTGCACTATTGCACAGGCAGAGGGAGAAATTAATTTCACAAAATATCAGCCAATCCTGCATATACTGTACCTATCAAACCATTCTACATACAGGATAATGATCCCATATCTTAGGCTTAGGAACTACACTGGTTTTCACTCACATACTGAAGCATTCTTCAAACTTTAATAAATGTACATTTAACTGTCATCAAACCAAATAAATCTATTATTACTCTTACTATAAGTGTTCTGATGTCATGTGATCTGAGTTCTATTTGAATACTGAGTGTGTCTTTCCTCCCTCAATCACCATCAGTGTGTAGACATTACCCCAAGACTACCTTCCCATGTGTGTTAACAAGCAATCTTAATATTTTTGTACTTGCTATATATTTAAATACATGATTGATTGTTGGTCAACTGCTATGGAAGCTGTTTATGTGCTAATGCTAAGTTACACTGTTTGCCTGCATTAAAGTAGCTTTTAGTTTTTTAAAGTTGCTTAAAGTTTAAAAAGAAAGATCAAAAAGAAAAACATCATGGTGAAGTTATTGGTAGTAATGGCTGCCAAACAAAAACTGCAAATTTAAAGTCAAATATAAAAATGTTGAATTTATACAAAGTTTAATTAATGTTTCTGCAAATAACCACCATTTACAGATCTTTCCTGAACTATTATGACCGCATACCTTAAAACTAACTATAACTATCAAGTTTTGCAGCAAAATTAAATGTTTGAATGAAATGTACCTCATGCAATTCTTAATACTTCTGCAGAATCTTTCAAGTTAACCAAACCCAAATCTCAAACTGTCTTTAAATAAACAAATCATATTTTTTTAATTTTTTGATTGGCCAAACATTCACCACCAAAAAACGTGTATAACCCTGCAGTTTGTTCCTAGACCTAATTTCTCCAGACAGGAAGAAATGAATACCACAAAATATCAGAAAGTCCTGCATACACATGTCAAGCCATTATTCAACAGGATATCGATCCCAACCATACCTCAAAATCCACCATTTAGTACTTGAAGAGACACAAACTGAAGCAGATACTAGTATGATACAGATACTACTATAAAATAAGAAACTTATGAAGTTCTAAGCTTACACTCTAGTACTTTTTTACAACCTGAAATCTGGCAATGCTGTTTTTGCGGTTTGCATCTTAACGTTGCAGCTTCTGTTCATCTCTGTTCATTAAATGCTCAGCAGATAGTCTCTGACAAATACCCACCCATCTCCAGAAGGCTGTTTCTAATCTGTCATACAGAAACTTCTCGGAATTTCTCGGAAGATTAATTGTTGGTGCCAGGAGCCAATGGAAAAGTGTATGAGTTTTACTCAGAAGTAAAAGCTTGAACCAGCTCCCGCACACACGTCAGTTTGAGTGTATTCTAAGCATTCTTTTGGCTAAAGCTGTTCAGTGGTGTTGTGATCAGTAGTCAAAAAATGGTGCCTACCTTGCCGTGTATGAGAGAAACAGATCTGTGTCTTTGGTTCTAGATAAGTGACTCTAGATAAATGATTAAATCCTAAATGGTCCAATGAGGGAGAAGCGAACCTTTATATAGGAGACGCGATTGTGATGTCATTGGCATGGCGTCACAATTGTGGCTCCTACATAAAGGCTTGGAAGCATATATGTTCAGGTGCTGCGTATTCGGCAGTGGATTCTTTTAGATCGTCTGGGAAAATGTTGTATTAGATAAAGTAAACACACAAAAATATAATAATAATACAAAAAATAGAAACTTTCTGAACATATACATGCTGTGCTGGTTTAATAATATACACTGACCTGTAGGGTTTGTTTATGCAATACAGCCTCTGAGTAACACTTACATCTTTCCTAATGGCAACATTTATTTGCATACAGGGTGTGTCCTCCAGTCACTTACACTCACCGTCAGTGTGTTGTCATTGTCCATTTATAGGTCCATTCACCTCAATAAGCTCTAAAATCATTAAAGTCAGTTGGTATTTTTTAATAAAATAAAATTTTATTGCATTGCCAACTGTGAAGCATGGGGTGGATCTACTGTACTTTGGAGTTGTTCTGCAGCCAGTGGCAATAGCAAGATATTAGGAAAAAATGAATCCCACAAAATACCAGCAAATCCTACGTGCACCTTTCAACCCATTCTACAACAAACCATACCTCAAAATCCACCATTTACTGCCTGAAGAGACACAAACTGAAGTAGATAAAAGCCTCAAACTATAAGTTACTACTTTAGTACTTTAGTACTAAATAAGGAACTAAAACTAGTCAAGAACTAGAATTAAAATAAAACTTGAGTAAATCTAGATAAAAATGTTTGTGGGAGTGTGGGAGTCTGTCCTGCTCGTACACCACCAACCCAGGGATTGCATCATGCCCTGTACGATTGAATCAGTTGCAGTGCAGTTGCTGCATCTGTACGTGTCCATCAGCGGAAACACGCTGTCAGTCATATCCAACTTGTTCGGAGCCCAGGAGGAATATTACAGTAATGCATTGTACATCCTTCCTGTCTGTTCTCATTAATCCTCTGCTGTACTCTGCTGAGGTCATGAACCAGCTCCAGAGACAGAAACCAGACACAATACAAATACAGTCCTCCTGCACAGACCACCCTACACATTCAGTTAACATACACATACTGTACCTACCCGATCACTCTGTATATTACCAGGATCATAACAAGTCCTAATTTCTGGACTGGTGTGTAATTGTGGAGCATTTCTATGGGACCATTAATCATAAAATGTTCTTACAACATTCAGGAAAGTTGGTGTTGTTTAAATAATGTATAGGAAAATTATGACCTCCACAACATGCAAAGCCACAAAAGGCTTTTTTCAAAAGATTTAGCAACAATCTACACTGTAAAAATTATTTTTTTTAAAATGGTCAAATGACAGGCAGGAATGGCAACCAAACAGAAAAATGCAAAATAAGTCAATAAAGTTCTAAATCAAAATACAAATATTATAATATATTATTATTGTATTATATTATAAATACAAATACAAAACAGATATTCATGTAGATCAGTTTCTGCCAGCTTGCCCAGATCTACGGCCCTAAGTGTGATGTCAGCGTGCTCTGAGCACCAATTGGATGAGCTGAATTTGCATGTTGCAGCTAGCTTAGTTCCATTGTTGGCGTCGGATTGTTACTATGGGTGTTGTCAAAGCAAGCATGTGCTGTGACATTGTATCCGGAGGGTTAGTGGCCTGGTTGCAGTCATTCAACACCACAATAAGGGGTCCTGTTATGCTTTAGCTCCACCCAATTTTGTTCTTTCAATAAACTGCTTTCCCTAACACCACTACTGCAAATTCTTCAACACCATGATACTTCAGAAAACACTTTGAACACACATTATTACAAACAACAACTTAAATTCAATCACTAAGAATTCTGCAGAAACAAAACCTTGTCTTTTTACAGTTTTAAACACCACACAATCTAACCTAGCTTAGTACATAAACATGTACATTTAAGAAGGTAGCCCAGGGAAAATGACAACACATTGACGGTGAGTGTCAGTGACTGGTGGACACACCCTGTATGCTAATAGATAGTGCCAGGAGCCAATGGGAAAGATAGGTGTTGCTCAGAGGTTGACCCTACAGGTCAGTGTGTATTATTAAACCAGCACAGCTGGCTACATGGATCATGTTTAGAAATCATTAAAAGAAACATTAAAACTGTTGAGTAAAACTTATAACACCTTATACATCTATTCCCTCTGGCTTCTGGCACCAACCATTTAATAATTAGGCATATCCACCCTCCTTACTTACCGTCAGTGTGTGTGGTTGTTGCAACCAGGCCAGCTCTTGGGTGTATGTGTTCGGTTAGGGTAAGGGGCTGGTTTTAATGCTGGTGGGGTTTAAAGCAAGTTGCTGTTTTCTGTGTTGTTGAGTACTGTTGCTTAGTGCTGCTTGCATCACTACAGGACTGCAACGTTTGCTTTTTGGAAGTTGATGTTGAGTCAGTTAAGGAATGTAAGAGTAGGACGTTTTCTTGAATGTGGTTTGGGATTTTGATGAAATTAAACTTTAAAGAGTGAGTTACAGCTGTAAGACTTAGACCTGTTCAGCATCTTAAATACATTTGACTGAAACTTTTTAATTTCTTTGCTGCAGAACCTTTAGTGTTGCCATGTTTTAACACTGTTCAGTCATTTTTGTACAGTGTTTACATAAATATAAAGCTAAATAAATTCTTACACTTTTTTAAAAGAATAAACTAAAATTGTTAGTATGGGCATAAACCTTTATATTATTATATGCATGTTTAATAATACATAATTAAAAATATTAAATAATATTTTATATAATAATATAATTTAAGTAAAAAAATAATTAAATAATAATTTGACATAAATCTGAATGTATGAGGGTATGGTATGGAATATTCTCTATATAATATTAGTAAATATTATTATGGCCTTATAATACCTAAATGACAATCAATTTACTTAAATAACAGTTACTTTACTGATAATGTATTTAACTGTACAGTGTTTTGTGAACAAACACTCCTTTGAAAAATTACTTTTAAAAACTATTTTTTTTTCCATAAAACTTTTCTTTTTTTACTGTGTAATGTTTGTCCCTGCATAATGTTTGGGACAAAGACATATTTTTCCTTGATTCCTTAATCAAACCAACCTTTACTTTAATTTAAGGGGATTTGCATACAAGTGAAATTTTCTACACTTTTTAAAACAGTCTCCCTCATTTCAAGACACTGTATTGTTTGATATATACCAATGATATGTGCAATAAAGTAGTCATGTTTAGTACTTAGTACATGTTTTGGCCTTGTTCCCTTAAGTTTTCTCTCCAGCGTAGGAACACATTGCTCAATTGATTTTAAATCGGGTTATTGGTAAGAGAAAGGAAAAAAATCTGTGTTGGCTTAGCAGTGCGTTTGGGATCATCTTGCTGTCGGATGAAGCGCCACCCAATGAGTTTGGAAGCAATTACCTGAAACCTGAGCAGATAAAATGTTCCTATATCCCTCAGAGTTCATTGTCTTCAGCAGTTATACCATTAATGACAGTAAGTACAGTGGTACCTTTGGCCGCCACACAAGACCTGACCATGGAATCCCATCACCATGTTTCACACATGAAGTGGTATGTTTTGGATCATGGGGAGTCCTCACTTTGATCTTGTCATCACTCTGATTCAGGTAAATTCTGGTCTCATCTGTTATGCAGATTTTGTGGTGGATGTCATGGCCGAGGGGTTTCAAGTAGGCTAAGTTGTAGAACCTTTTTTTGGTCTGATTGGAAAACATGATTTCCAGTTCCAGTTCAAAAAGCCAGTAACACCCCCTTTAATGACCCCCTTCATGACGATCACATCAGATCACTCCTCTTCAAGCTTTGCTGTCCGCTATGACCCTCACTCTGTAAGCGAAATTCTTCTGTTGTAGACAAGAATAGAGTCTGTTGTTCATAAAAGTGGACATATCCCCCATTGCTCAACTGTAAATGTTTGTAAATGTTTGTTGTCAGTTAAATCAACTTATAATAACTGAGTTAATGGTCACTGATTGGAAAATGCAATATTAACAATGACAGAAATACACGGAATTGGAAACTGCACTGATGTTGGATTTAGTTATTTCTCTCGTACTGATGTTTCTCAACACGTCCAGTAACTGAGTCAGCTCTGCTGATTCAGTATTTTGTTTAGTGAAACTCACACTTTTCCAATTGATTCCTGGTATCACCTATCTGCATATTGGGCGTGCCCTGCACCCCCAGTTGCCCTCAGCGTGTAACCATTCCCCCTGCTTACCTTCTCTTAGATAAACAACAGTATTGCATGTTGTCATTGGCTGGTTAGCCTCAGTGTTAAAGGCTTTAAAAGCAAGTCGCTGTTATTTGTTTTACTTAGCATGCCCAGATGCTGTTGGAATACTCTAGTGTTCATGTTTGCATTGAACTAAAATAAGTAAATATGTCTTTATAATCAATTTTGTTTTTTGCTTTGTTTGCAATATATATTTATTTTTTGTGGTAAAGCAATGTTTTGTTTCATGTTAGATCATGTTGTCATCACTTTGATTCAGGTAAATCCTGGTCTCATCTGTCCACAAGACCTTTTTCCAGAATTCTGCAGATTTTGTGGTGGATGTCGTGACTGGGGGTTTCAAGTAGGCTAAGTTGAAGAACCTTTACGTTGATCTGATTGGAAAACATGGTTTCCAGTTCAAACTTGTTTGGTTCAGTTTGTCCAAAAGCCAGTAACACCCCCTTTAATGACCCCCTTCATGACGATCACATCAGATCACTCCTCTTCGAGCTTTGCTGTCCGCTATGACCCTCACTCTGTAAGCAAAATTCTTCTGTTGTAGAAGAGAACTCTTTAATAGAGTCTGTTGTTCATAAAACTGGACATATCCCCCATTGCTCAACTGTAAATGTTTGTTGGATTAAAATGGCATCTTTCAGTTAAATCAACTTATAATAACTGAGTTTAGTCAGTTGCCGTTGGTTAGTGAAACTCACACTTTTTCAATTGGCTCCTGGTATCACCTATTTGCATATTGGGCGTGACCTGCACCCCCAGTTGCCGTCAGCATGTAACCATTCTCCCTGGGTACCTTCTCTTAGATAAATAGCAGTGTTACATGTTGTGGTTGGCTGGTTAGCCTCAGTGTTAAATGCTTTAAAAGCAAATTGCTGTTGTATGCCTAGTATGCCCATATGCTGGTTGAGTACTCTAGTGTTCAGTTTTGCATGGAACAAAAATAAGTAAATAAATTCACTTCTTCATGAATAAGTCCAAACACAGTTTATGGTCTTTATAATCAATTCTGTTTTTACTTTGCTTGCATGAAATATTTATTATTTGTGGTAAAAAAATATTTTGTTTGATGTTAAATCAAAATATCTGATTTCAACTAAATCATAAATATCATATGAGAACTCATATCATCATATCAACTCATATCATCAGGTGTTACAAGTAATTTTGTAAGTCTTTTGTAAGTAACTTTGTTCACATTAATACATTAAAACAAACACATTTACTCATTTAGCAAGATCAATAATTAGTCTTTATACCCTACATGACCAAAGCATCTCCCTTCAGCTCCTCTCTGATAATCACGTGTCCTCAGTGTCCAAGTTTTTAAGATGATGATCAGCACACTTTCAATGAGGCGTGTCCAGACTTTTGACTGGTGCGGTATATTGTAAGACAAATCTGGCAAGACGCTAATACCATAGAATTAAGTTGGAATAAAGTTGGAATAACAAAATATCCCAAAATCATGAGTAACTATTTAACCCCTTGAAGAAGCCTATGGCCTGCTGATGGGCCCAAAGTGTTATTACACACACCTATTACCTATAAAAAAAAAAGCCCCACAAGTTTATACAGAAGTCCCGGTAGTTACTGTATAATACACCTTAATGTGTAATAAGCTGTTCTTCGTTAAGGGGTTCATTAAACCATATTATTGAGTGAAGATAATTAGTTCCCGAAGCATGAGTGGCTATTTTGAAGGTATGCTGGAAACCTTGATGATCAACTTATAATAATTGAGTTTGGCCCATGCCAGCTTAAAAACTGCACAGTCAAAAATAAAATGCTATACGCGATAACTTTATGTTTTTTTTTCCCACAATACAACCCACTTACACCTCTCCCACTGGCTCCTGGAGCCATCTATTTGCATACCGGGCATGTCCTCCAGTCACTGACACTCACCGTCAATGTGTTGTCGTGTCTCCAAGGCTACCTCCTCTTAGTCGATCTGTTAATGCTTTATTGCAAGTAATGAAGGCTGCAAGTGGAAGTGTTGGCTGTGTGTTGTAGTGTTTATCTTTGTTCTATTGTTGGGTTTAACTCACAAAGGTTGCGCTGTCCAAATCTAAGACACACCCCAAATCAACTCAATTCACTCAGTCAACCTAACTCAACTGAATAAATTCACCCAAACTCAAAATAGGCCAAAAGAGATGATCTCTTAAAATTAAACTGAGGGCATGCTAGCTATTAATTTTTGAGGTTGACTTAATCAGTTTATGTGATCCCAACTTTCTGTAGCACTTAAGTTATGTTACCGTAATTCAATAAGTGGTGCAGTTAGAGTTTCCAGTGTTTATTTATCTTAAATACTGTGATATATTGAATGTTTTTATTTTTTTTTTATATTTATGTATTTATTTTCAATTTGTAAACCTGCTGGGTTTATGTGTAAAATGAGATTCTCTGTACATGTACTGGATTGTGTTTCAGAGAAGGTCTCCAGGTCCATCCATCACAAAATGTTCTCACAATGTAAAGGACACTTGGTGTTTTCAAATAGAGTATAAAGAGAAAAAAAATATGATGACTTGGACAATATGCAATGGACAATGTTAAAGTTATAAATCCTCTTTTTGTGTGGAGCTCCAAAGTTCAGCCGCCCTACACTGAAATGATTCCAGGAACTACTGCAGTAATTCACACATTAAAAATGCATATGGTCATTTCTTCATTCGCCCCGTCTGCACTTTTCTCCCAGTGTCTGCTGTGGTCAGTTTGTCCACTTTAGTGGTCTTCTATTGCGGGTGCGGTAGCTTGCCACCTGGATCCTTGCCTTGGGGAATCTACATACTTTATATGACATACTGTAGATCAGAGCATGCATCTGGTGTGTGTTTGTGTGTGTGTGTGTGTGTGTGTGTGTGTGTGTGTGCGTATGTTCCGTGTTAGGGTATCAAAACAGAAATTCCTCTCAGTTTGCCCTGATTGTACCAGGGACATTCTGGTGCCTGTGTAGATGACAGAATGTCCTGGCTGCACGACTAAAGGTGGAACAGGACATTTCAATAAGAATGTGGAGAACAAGAAGCCAAGTCCAGCCTGTTAATGGTCAGCCTGTTATAAGCCTATGTAATAGGCCCCTAGTGGACACATGCCTATTAGGACTGGTTTAAAGTCTGCTCCTGATACTGCTGTGCTACATACGAGTAAACTGTTTAGCATTAGCATTTAGCCTCTTTAGCCTTAAGAGTGCATAAGTCAAATAGAAAAGAGTTGTTGCACAGCTTAAGTGGCTCTCAGTTGCTAGGTTGTTGCTATGTGGTCATCACGGTGAAACAGTTTTGCTAGATGGTTCCTATGGTATTGCTAGGTGGCTATTATTGTATTCCAGGTGGTTGTTATGGTGTTGCTCTAATGGTTGCTCTGCTGTGGCATCTCAAGTGTTTGATATAAGGGTGGGTAGGTGGTTGCTATATTATCCCAGGCGGTTACTATGATGTTGCAAAGAGATTGCTAGATGGTTGCAATGGTACTGCCAAGAGGTTGTTATGGTATCCCAGATTATTGCTATGGTGTTCCAGGTGGTTGCTGTGTGGTTACTATGTTGTGACTATGTGATTGCTAGATGGATGCTATAACATTTCAGGTGGTTGCTATGGTGTTGCTTAGTACTCGTTAGGTGTTAGTTGCTATGGTATCCCAGGTGGATGCTATAGTGTCTCAGGTGGTTGTTATGGTGTTGCCAAGTGGTTGCTATGGTACCCCATGTGTTTGTTGAGTGTTTCCAGTGTATTTGTATCATAGTGATATAAGAAGTAATAAACCTTTGCACACCATTCATTCCTACAGAAATCTGATGCTATGTAGAAAACGTATGTCCGTTCAAGACCCAACATACTGAATTAGGAATGCTGTCGATATCTCTGACATCAGGCCTGACTAGACCACACATGCCTGCAGTGACCTGCAGCTACCGGTCAGTGTTTCTGCTGTTTGATGAGCATCAACTGTACGGAGCTGCTGTTTTTATAGTGTTTCTCCAGAGGGTCAAGAGAGTCTAGCTCAGCGTAATGTGAGGCTCCTCTCTCTCTTGCTAAGCAGTAAGAGACTAGCAATGCACTTTAGTATACATTCAGCTGATGTAGTGACCTACAGTGTTCACTACAAATTACGAGTGGACTGTGGGAGACTGTAGGACCCTCAAAATCAACTCCAGAGTTCTGGTTTTATGATTCAGGCAATAGCTGGAAAATTGGTGGGACACTCAATGGTCCTTTAAAACGCAAATAGGGATCCATCTCGGTCACAGTCAAACTCTAAAGGACGGCACGCAGCGCATCGTATACAGCAGTTAAAAGCATATAGAATGGCCTGTGGTCACTTGTGGACAAATTGCTCCTCACTCCACCCGTCTCTCTCTCTTTTCAGGTATGCAGTGGTCAGTACCTACCAAAAGTGCTCCAAGGAAGGGCAACTAGAGTCCATAACTGAAAACTTACAGGACTTAAAGGATATGCTGACAATGTCCTGGTACCACATCAACGGTTTTGTGGAGTTCAGACCTTGATGGATTGGTGATGTTTTGGTGGCACATAGAGATGGTGGTATTAATGTTATTAATGGCTGATTGATGTGTGTGTATATATATATATATAGAGAGAGAGAGAGAGAGAGAGAGGCATATGTATATGTTTATATAATACATATGGGGCATATTATTGCATGTAGCTATTTATATTTATAGTGTATAGGTATGTGTGTGTGTGTGTGTGTGTGTGTGTGCGTGTGTGTGTAAGTCTGGCAATAATCAGCATTTGCCAAAGACGTTCTAGCCTTTATCCCCCAAAACACAACGCAGATTTTGCTCTGCCGCATTTGGCTATTAGACTTTAGGCCTCGAGAGATTCAGCCACCATTCATCATGTGTTATCAGTTTGGCACGTCCTTAGAGATTCACACACACACAAACACACACACACGTACACGCACAGACACACTTACACTCAGGCTGTGTTATCTGTGTCTGTAATGGATTACTGCAGGGCTGGTGTGTCACAGCTTGTGTTTGTACTGACGCTGCATATAGTTCACCCTTTGCACACGCGCACACACACACACACACTCGCATACACTCACTCATAGACACACTGGACCCTCAAATTACTTTCCTTTTCTGCTCGAATTGCTTTATCTATAGTTGAACAAGCCTCGTCAAAGATAAACTCTGAACGCCGTGTCGGGATCCATCTCCTGAAACAACGTGTCCAATACGATCCCCCCAAAGTGTCTGCTTTTAATGTGCATGCTAAAGTGATGATATATAGGACACTGTAATGGTCAGGCTTAATGGTTATGGTTATGTTTTGAAGGAGAGCCGTGTTAGGAGGGCCTGAAAGCTAGCAATAAAAGCTCCACTCCAGAGATTTCATTATTCCGCTACTAAACCCCTCTCTAAAATCATAAGCACTTCTGGAGTAACTGTTTGGACTCTCGTGAAAACCATACATATCCTTGATCTTTAACAACTTCAATAGTGTTTAAATTACTCCTCTTAACTCCTCAGCAACTGCGTACAGGGATCAACAGAAAGCTTGTTACATTAACGTTCATTAGAGCTTCACTTCGTGTCCAAATATTTCTGCCCAACTGTCCAAATACTTCTAATAAATGCATTCTGACACAGATGTGCAAGTACACACACACAGCATGTCTAGTTCCTGTAGATAAATACTGCCAGTAGACTAAGACTCTCTGGAGCAGGTAAACATCAACCTATTAGCATCATGCCTAATGCCAGGCCTGGACTAGAGGGGTAGAAAGCCCCCCAGCGTTGAGATGTGGAGCTGGTGCACCAGCATGACCGAACCGAACAGTCGGCTTGAACACCCTGGTGACCAGCTTGGTCAAGCTGATAAATCGTCAAACCCTAATGAAACATCCATTTTGCTGGTCAACCAGCCAAATATAGACCACCTGAACTCCAGCTACCAGGTAATATTCCCATCTCAGCTGGATTTCTGTCACTCCAGCACCACTTGGCCAAGCTTAGAACAACCAGCCAAGCTTAAACCAGCTAAAACCATCTGGTCACATGTTCTAAACAGAGGGTGGAATTCCTAAGCTGCTGGAATTGGAGGGAAAGCAGGAGGAGGGATTTCAAGAAGAGCTTAACACATTTTATTCTTCATCTCTTTGCCCAAAGATCATCTGGAGACTCTTGCCTCCCAGGACAGTTCAATAGCTTGTTTATTTGAGTCGGCACATTATGCAACATGAGGCCTGACTGTCTGTGTTTAAAAACAGCGTGTTTCACAATAATCATCTCCGCTTAGCGCCGCTCATACTTGCTGTCACCGCACGCGTTTATCCCGTTATTCAGACACACCGAACACGTGGATGTTTATGTATGAGCTGGATGCATATGCTAAAACCGGGATGCATATGCTAATCCTGCGCCTCTGGCCTGGATGTGTGTTGTGTTGACAGCATGTGTTTGTGTGTGTGTGTGTGTGTGTGTGGTGTGTTCTCAATGCTTTGCCGCTGAAGAGCTTTGCACGAGTCAGGCTGGAATATAAGTGCAGCAGAAATGAGTTTGACATTGGCCCAGCACTCAGCCAATGGAGGGTGACAGATCCAATACACCGACAGAGTGGCATTGTGTGCACACGTGTGAGTGTGTGTGTGTGTGCACACACGCGTGTCTGTTCTCGTCAAGCCACCAGCACTGCAGTGAACGCTCAAGATGAAGGGTTCATTTAGGAACAGCTCTAGCCAGACCACCTCTCTCTACCTCTCTCTCTCTCTCTCTCTCTGTGTCTCTTTTAGTATAGCTCTCTCTCTCTTTCTCTTTCTCTCTCTCTCTCTCTCTCTCTCTCTCTCTCTCTCTCGGTTCCTTTGGTTCTGTCTCCGTGTCTATCTCCGTTTACACCTGATTAATTCATGGGACTAGTGTCTGGATTGTATCCTGATCAAATTTTAGCCACATGCGATAACACTCACTAGTCTAATGGGCCTCCAGTTAGTCAGACTGAAATCTGATCACTGTGTGGGACGGAATATGCAAATGTCCTTGTTGCATGACAATTATTACTGGTGTTTGGGTTGTACTGGGAGGGGTTCTGGTTGTGGAATGTGTCTTGGAGAGACGGATGTGTTTACACTGCTATAACATGTGACTCAAAGATCTGGATGATCCTGATACTGAAGACGCATGAAGTGACCAGGTGTGAACAGGGCGGACAAAGGTGCTGTTACTATGATCAGAGGCTCGCTGGTTCGAATCCAGGACATTCTGTTAGCCATCGGCAGCCGATGCCAGAGTGAGCACAACTGTCCTTTCTCTATCCAGGGTGGGTAGATGGCGCTCTCTCCCCACAGCGCTTCGATGCAGTGCTGGCCGTCACTGGCGTCTGCGGGCAGGTGCGACGGAGGCAGGTATGTGGTGCTTCAGGCGCGTTGGTTGCCCACTGATGTTGCATCGGCGGCAGTTTGAAAAATGAGAGGATTGACTGCGCACGTGTCGGCGGGGGCGTGTTGTTCCGCCTTCACCAGTGTCGGGGGAGGGTACGTACGAGTTGGGTAATTGACCAAATTGGGGAGAAAATGAGAAAAAAAATCAGATAAAAAATTAACAATTTTATATATAATTTTTCAGTCTGCCCTCAAAACCGGGACGGTTTGACTATGAGTTGGGAGTGAAGCATGATGCAGTATGTCACCCAATTTCTCAGGAAGAAAGGTGGGTGTAGCCTGAGTGGTGAAAATGAACCAACATTTAACCTTTATCCCACATTTCATCAATGCAGGAAAAGTTTTTAGCAGCTATTACTACTGAATGTGTTGGATGTTGGATATGTGTTCAGCCTCCCCATCCCCATATCACAGCCCTACTCCCGACTGTACACTGTGTGCACAATTATTCGGCAAATGAGTATTTTGATTACATCATCCTTTTTATACATGTTGTCCTACTCCAAGCTCTATAGGCTTGAAAGCCAACTACCAATCAAGTAAATCAGGTGATGTGCATCTCTGTAATGAGAAGGGGTGTGGTCTAATGACATCAACACCCTATATAAGGTGTGCTTAATTATTAGGCAACTTCCTTTCCTTTGGCAAAATGGGTCAGAAGAGAGATTTGACGGACTCTGAAAAGTCATAAATTGTGAGATGTCTTGCAGAGGGATGCAGCAGTCTTGAAATTGCCAAACTTTTGAAGCATGATCACTGAACAATCAAGCATTTCATGGCAAATAGCCAACAGGGTCGCAAGAAACTTGTTGGGAAAAAAAAAGACGCAAAATAACTGCCCATGAATTGAGGAAAATCAAGCGTGAAGCTGCCAAGATGCCATTTGCCACCAGTTTTGCCATATTTCAGAGCTGCAACGTTACTTGAGTATCAAAAAGCACAAGGTGTGCGATACTCAGGGACATGGCCAAGGTAAAGAAGGCTGAAAAACGACCACCTTTGAACAAGAAACATAAGATAAAACGTCAAGACTAATTTTTTCTAAGGTTTTATGGACTGATGAAATGCGAGTGACTTGATGGGCCAGATGGATGGGCCCGAGGCTGGATCAGTAAAGGGCAGAGAGCTCCACTCCGACTCAGACGCCAGCAAGGTGGAGGTGGGGTACTGGTATGGGCTGGTATCATCAAAGATGAACTTGTGGGACCTTTTCAGGTTGAGGATGGAGTGAAGCTCAACTCCCAGACCTACTGCCAGTTTCTGGAAGACACCTTCTTCAAGCAGTGGTACAGAAAGAAGTTGGTATCGTTCAAGAAGAACATGATTTTCATGCAGGACAATGATCCATCACATGCATCCAAATACTCCACAGCGTGGCTGGCCAGTAAGGGTCTAAAAGAAGAAAAAATGATGACATGGCCCCTTGTTCACCTGATCTGAACCCCATAGAGAACCTGTGGTCCCTCATGAAATGTGAGATCTACAGGGAGGGAAAACAGTACACCTCTCTGAACAGTGTCTGGGAGGCTGTGGTGTCTGCTGTACGCAATGTTGATCGTAAACAGATCAAGCAACTGACAGAATCTATGGATGGAAGGCTTTTGAGTGTCATCGTAAAGAAAGGTGGCTATATTGGTCACTGATTTGTTTTTGGTTTTGTTTTTGAATGTCAGAAATGTTTACTTCTAAATGTTGTGTTGTTATATTGGTTTACCTGGTGAAAATAAACAAGTGAGATGGGTATATATTATATATATATAAGTTTAAGTTGCCTAATAATTCTGCACAGTAATAGTTACCTGCACAAACAGATATCCTCCTATCCTAAGATAGCCAAATCTAAAAGAAACCCACTCCAACTTCCAAAAATATTAAGCTTTGATATTTATGAGTCTTTTGGGTTGATTGAGAACATAGTTGTTGTTCAATAATAAAAAGAATCCTCTCAAATACAACTTGCCTAATAATTCTGCACACAGTGTAGAAGGAGGAGGTGAGCAGCACTGTGTTGAATGGCTTATCAGTTGGCGTAATTGCAGGGGCTCCGTGGGAATTTATTTTATTATTATTACTATTAAAAACATACACTACATATAATATCATATTTTTTTCATAAAAACAATTTAAACACTGTAATTGATTTTCCACAACCTGCTGGGAAACATGCCAGAAGCACACACCATCATGCCTTTTATGCTGGTCTGTGGTCTGCTGGTCTGGTTCTAGTTTATTTACCCCCAGAATGCCTGTGCTGGATGTCCAGTATAACAGCATCCAAACATTACACCATGCTGGTTTCACTGGTGACCAACCACGCTGGCCTATGCTCTTTTTCTTTTACCAGCACTTTTCTTATGGAGGGTTTCAGTCTTGCATTAAACTGTATGCTCAGTTTCACTGTATGCCCAATGCTGCATTTTCAGGGTGGGAGTGGCCTGGGTTGTTTCGGGCCCAGTGTAACATCTTTTCATTGGGTGTAAAATCCTTCCTCTTTTGCTTTCTCTGTCTCTCTTTCTTTCTGTCTCGCGCTCTCTCTCTCTCTTAGTTCAGTTCAGGTCTGAATGGAAGAATGAAAGGTACACTTTTACAGCGCTTTCCTGATCTGATACCCAAGGACCCTTTACATCAACACTCTTCACAACCCTTCACATCAGCTCTCACCAACCAACACACACCGGTGAGAAGCGGCAACCGGTTGTTCACAGTGTAGTCTCAGCCGAAACAACCGTCCACCTGGAGGGGGAGTTCACTCAGGACAGAGTGCCAATCCATATCTGGTCATCTCTCTCTCTCTCTCTCTCTCTCTCTCTCTCATTCTCTCTCTCTCTCTCTCTCTCTCTCTCTCTTTCTCAGTTCAGTTCAGTTCAGTTGTGTTTCTCTCTCACACACACATTCTCTCTCTCTCTCATTCTCTCTCTCTCTCTCTCTCTCCTTCTCAGTTCAGTTCAGTTCTGTTTGTCTCTCACACACACACATTCTCTCTCTCTCTCTCTCTCTCTCTCTCTCTCTCTCTCTCTCTCTCTTTCTCAGTTCAGTTCTGTTTCTCTCACACACACACATTCTCTCGCTCTCTCTCTCTCTCTCAGTGCAGTTCAGTTCTGTTTCTCTCTCTCACACACACATTCTCTCTCTCTCTCTCTCATTCTCTCTCTCTCTCTCTCTCTCATTCTCTCTCTCTCTCTCTCTCTCTTTCTCTCTCTCTCTCAGTTCAGTTCTGTTTCTCTCAATCACACACATTCTCTCTCTCTCTCTCTCATTCTCTCTCTCTCTCTCTCTCTCTCTCTTTCTCAGTTCAGTTCAGTTCAGTTTCTTTCTCTCTCTCTCTCTCTCTCTCTCTCTCTCTCTCTCTTTCTCAGTTCAGTTCAGTTCTGTTTCCTATCACATTAGGAACCATTTTTGTAAAAAAATAACGTAATTGTGAAGAACCTTTAAATTGCTAATAAACTTTCACATCAACTTCTTTTAACCTCCTTCGACTCCTCTCCACACTCACACAGCTCTTCTACAACTATGGTTCTTAATAGAACCAAAAATGGTTTCTCTATGGCGTCAATTAAAGAACATTTCTGTCTCTCTCTCTCTCTCTCTCTTCTTTAACTCTCTCAGTCGTTCTCTCACTCTTTCACATCTCTCTCTTTCTTTCTCTCTTGTTCTCATATTCATCCTTTACATATCTTCGTGCCCCCCACTCCACCCTTTCTCCCTCTCTCTGAGGTAAGTAAATATTTGCCTCGTCTTCTGTCGTCAGTGGAAGGACAGGCCAGCGGGAGCAGATGTAAAGTAATGAGTTCACATCCCGTCCTTTCAGTTCTCAGAGTAAAGCTGTGCTTCCGCAAGTCTTTATAGGAATCAGTTTAATATCCACTAAGAATGCAAATGTTTGCGCTTTGCAACTCACAGCTCACACTCTGCAGTTCTCTGCAGTTCCAGCTGCAGAGCTGATTTCACTCTTTAGAAACTTAAAAACATGACTGTGATTAATGCTAAATTATTATTAGTAGTAGTAGTAGTAGTAGTAGTAGTAGTAGTAGTAGTATATCATAATTTAAATTCTTTACTTTAACTTATATTTAGATGCTTGAAGCACAAAACCCAGGTAAAAAACCTTAAACAGCTTCAGAATCGTATTGATTGACCATTGACTACAATGCAGGGCGAATGGCATCTGTTGTTTGTGTATTACTGTGCAGAGAAGAAAACAAAGCTGGAGACTTCAGTCTGTTTTGCAGGCAGCTTTTGGCGATCTACAGGCATGGCGAAAAATAATGGCACCCCTGCACCTCTTTCAGAAAAGGATGCTGTTAAATAAAAAAAAAAACACTAATCCTATTCACCAATGAAAGACAATAAATGTTTGTGGACAACCCTTCTAATGAATATCTCCAGCTGTGGTTTGAGTGAGCCGATCATTATCTGAACCCAATGCAGGGTGTTCAGACCTGAACGTGATCCGATCACCAAGAATGCATGTTAATGCCAGGTGTAAACAGGCTCTTCGTTCATGTGTCCACTGTGTGCACTTGGCTCTGTAGCTAACCTCCCTGAATTTGGACGGAAGGGAAAAACTGATGGAGGATCAATCAACTTCCACACAAATTCAAACTGACCTGCAGACACAAAGTACAACAGTGTCAGCTTGCACTAACTGTTACAATCTGAATGAAATGGGGCACTGTGGTACGACTTCACTGTTCACACAGAAGCCAGAGGAACCAAAAGAAGTCTACATCCTTCTGGGAGAACGTCCTGTGGACAGACAAGACCAAAATAGCACTTTTTGGTAAATCACATCATTGTAGAATTGACAGAAAATTAAATGGGGCCTTCAAAGAAAAGAACATGGCTCCTACTGTCAAAAATGGTGGAGGATGTTACTAAGACGGTAAGGACTTTACACAAGTCTCCTCCGATACATGTAAAGCCAGTGTCAGCCAACATTTCTTCAAGAGTGATGAGGGGAGAGAGCGCCATCTACCCACCTGGAGAGAGTGCAGCCAATTGTGCTCTCTCAGACAAAGGCCACTAATGGCAAAGTGGCTTGCCACGGCCATAGCCATTGGAGCCCAATGCGCATTTCCTGAAAGAGCAAGGTTGCCAATATTTTTGGCCATGACTGTATCTGTATATACTTTTTGCACTCTTTAGCATCTCAAAATCATCTTGACAACAACAAGCAGCAGCAGAGTAACAGGAAAGTTGCAGGGATTTTCCCTGGTGTCTTCGTTCCTCTCCTGGCTGTGGCTGGATGTTCCTCTGCCCTCTTAAAAGTAAAAACAAGCATGATAAGTCTCCTGATTGAGGTGACCTCATCTGGAGAGCAACATCCTCCAGCTCCGTGAAAATTAGGTGCCACTGGGAGACTAATGGTAGCTCATGCTTCAGTGACAAGACGAGCCCAAAAACAAGACAGAATGAGCTGATTGGCTGATTGACCTCTGTGACATTGTGACAAAAAGTTCCCATCAAAGGAGTTGAAGTACTGTTTTGCTCCGGGTTTTGGACAGAACATGACGTATTATCTGCTGTCCGTCTCTTGCCCTTAACACGTCTTAGACAGGAAAAGGAGTGGGACGTGGCCAGCCAGAAAGTGAAAAGGATGGACCTTCTTTTGGTGATAAAAATCCATCCACTTGAGTCTGAGGCTGTTTTTGCAGGAGACGGGAAGTTGGTTAAGTGTTTTCTCTCTGTGATTGAGTGTGACTGTGATGCGTTCTTTTGTTAACTTGACTTACAAAGGAGCCTGAGAGGGGTGTTAAAGCTTAAGCAGAGTAGTTATACTCAAGTGTGGGTCTGAATACGCAGTCATTTCAATTCTGTTCTATTTGTATGGCACTGATCTTTTCCCAGTGCAGTTTCCAAGTAGTGTGGATGCTGCCCTTGATAAGCAAGCTAAAAGAGACAGCATGCTTTTAGCATAAGGAAGAAAGAGACTCAGAGAAATCACTTCCAAAAAACTGCCAATAAACATGAGAAAGAAATACAGACAGGAACCGAGACTCCAAGGAAAAGTTCCCTAAATGCATTAGGGACAACCACCTGAGACATAGCAACACTCAAAAGAAAGCACTCACTAACAGCCTGAAAAACAGCCATTGACTAGGACCTTCCAGCCTAAAAGAGAACAAGGGAGAGAACCAAGACTCCAAAGAACAAATCCCTAAGAGCATGAGGATCAACTACATGAGGAACCAACAATCAAAAGGAAAGACTCCGTAATAGCCTCAGACACTCAAAGGAAACATGTCTTGTGAGCATGAGGCACAATTACAAGAAAACACTCTCTTAGATCACGAGGAAGGAACTCTAAGGAAACAATCAAAAAGTAGAATTCCACATGAACACGAGAAGAACCAATATTTCAAAGGAAACAATCCCTAAAGGCATGAGGAACAACCACCAGGAAAGAACCAAGATTCAAATAGAAATATTCCCTAAGGGCACAATGAACAACCAGGAAGTTTCTGAGAGGAACCCACACTCAAAAGGAAACCCTCTCTAAGACCATGAAAGAGAAACAGAAGCAGTCCTTAAGAACATGAGAGGAACCAATACTCCAAATGAAACACTTCATAAGAGCATGAGGGACGACCACCTAAAAGGAAGACTCAAAAGGTACTATTCTCTTTAAGAATTCAGAAACAGTCTTTTTGTATTGTATTTGTATGTTTGAATTCAGAAACAGCAAGTTTGACACTAACTTAAAAAAAATAAAAATAACTATATATATATTCCTGTGCTATAGTTTCAGAAACCAGGGACCATTGTTGCAAATGGTTGCTGATTGGTCAAACGTATAGGCTTTTCTGCCAAATGGAAAAGTAGACCAATCCAGACGTAAGCAAAACACACATGTTTTCTTAAATCTTCTTGGAAAAACTATGGAACATTTTGATTTCTGATATTTCTATGAAGTTGGAAAATGGTGAACACTAGTGGGTTAGAATATAAGACCTCAAGGTAGTACAAAAATCACATCTGTTCTGTTATTATTAGAACTTTATTTAGTTCAGTTCCATCAGTTCGGTTTTAATCCCTGAAACCCCTGTGTTTACTACATTAACACCACAATTAGCAACAATTTCACAAATCCTAAAACAGAACCCTGTGGGACTCCACCACGTGAGCTAAATGATCTCCAAATAATGCCTAATGGTTTCTGCATTAGGGCTAAAAACTGTTCTTCAATTTGAAACTGTGGAGGAACCTTAGAGGAGCTTTGAGGAACCTTCAAGAAATGAAAGTTCTAGCGAGACTCTAATGCGGCGGCCCCTGCCTCTAAGTTCATCGGATGTTGCAAGACCTGTGCTGATGACGGGGTCTACGCCAAAGTCAATCAACAGTTTAAACTTGCTAAAATTGTCCCATTCTCATTCGACTTACTGCCCTCATGTCTCCTGAGTCTTCTGATAGAAATGCTTTTTCAGAAGAAAAGGGTTGCTTGAAGGTTCCTCAAAGCACCTCCAGAGTTTCAAATTGAAAAACTCCTAAAAGGTCCTTTAAAACTTGTACTTTCAACAGTGTGGCGTTTAATATGTTGCTGCAGTTCAGTTCAGTTATAAGGAAGCAAGATCCAAGATAGGTTCGATTCAAGTTCATGGGGAGGTTGCCGTCTTGAAGCCTATTACAAATCATGGTAGTAGCTGAATAATGTGATGTGGTACAACAATAGGGGAAGAAGCCATAGAGAGGCAGAAAGACGAATAAACAGGCCGACAGGTGGATAAAGGATTGAAAATGATGTGAACTTTCTCTGGCAATGGAGACAGATATCCAAAAGCTCCTGTGAGATCTGCTTAGTTCTAATTATTTCTCCCAGTCAGACAAAAACTCCCAGAAAACTGTGAATATCCCACCCCATTCTTCTTTTTACCCCTACGTCCGTTTTTACCAAAGGCTCTGATCTCCCATTTCCATCTTCTAGCTGTAAGATGTATGTTGCATTGGAACGTTTAATTCAATATGGAGGATCAAATATTCTGAGTATACTGTATGTCTTGCTCCCTGTGTTATGAGTGCCTTTCCATTATTATTTATGTATTCATTTTCATTTTTTTTTCAAACACACTGGCTGCCAAATGAAAATACTTGTAATTTCTCAAGCGTATTAAAAATAAATGTTGCCGGTGTGGTAGTGGTTATCATATATAGTGGTGTTCAAATATGAAACATTTTCCTCATTTTGGCCTCCGTTTGCACACATTAAAGCCGTGGTTTGACCAACAACAACAAAAAAAATCTAATTTACTTCACCCCCCCTTACCCAAGATGCAGTCAATCATCCAATACATGTGTCTGAAGTTTGGAGCTTCAAGGCTAAATTTGCGAGCAAGTAACGAAAGCTTTTTACAAAAGCACAAACTGCAGGTCTACGTCATCATACCCTCACCTGAAACTGCATCAGTAGACTTACTTGCGTTGTTTGGACTGGATCAAAGTACGGACATTTCACAATGCCTGCAGATACTGTTTTAAGACTCTTAGCTAGCTGGGAGGGTGAAGGCTAGCATGTGCTGCCTCCTAGTAACATGAGGCACCTAAATGGCATTATAGGATTGTTTCCAGATAACAATTAATCTTTTTTAAGTCTCCAAAATTATAAAGCAGTAATTATTTGTTGCCTCGCTGGAAAGGCACTGCCAGTCAGAAACTAAGCCACCAACTTACATAAATATTCTCATTATTATATCACAAAAATATTATTAGGCAAATAATTCATATAAGAACTAATAACCAGTATGTATTTATTATCCCAGTATGTATTCCCCCACCACCCATACCAGACCAGCTGTACACTCTCCTACCACTGCTACCTGCCTAATGACCTAATGTTAAAACCTAAATGGACTCTTAACTATTTGCCACTATTAATATTACCACTATTAACTATCATTACTCTCATTACTCTGACCATCACCCCCATGACTACGTTAAGTTCTACTACACCTTGATTATTATATTATGATTAAGAATATGTTACACACATGAGCAGTACAACAGTTTAGATGGTTTGGTGACTTTTATCAATAATTATATATTATTGACAGTATTGACACCAATATGTATGTGTATCAATATATCAATTATAGTACAAAGTTTGAGCAGAGAAGGATGGGTTAAGTCTTGGTTCCTCCCCAAGTTTCTTACTCCTGCTCTGATGGAGTTTTTCTTTGCCACTGTCATCTTAGTTTTTCATGTCTTCTTATGTTGTTGATTTCTTGTCTTTTTACTAATTATTAACTGTGTAAAGCTGCTTTGTGACAACACCAGTACATTTGATTGGATTTGATTGGATTTATTTAAATGACTGATATAAAAATCATAATGTTACATTAAGTCCTACCTATAAACAGGCATACAATTAACCTAATTAATTGCAATTAATTACTTATTTGTGTATAACAATCAATTTGATTCATTAAGTGACATCAGCAAATAATCTCCTGTACCTTCATTAAGTTCAATTATTTGTTTCACGTTAATGAAATGATTTATGGAATAAAATGGAGTAAAATAAAAACACTATGTACATCATGCTCAAAACTGAACTAAGGATAGTGGAAGGCTGTAATGTTACCTACTACAACATGCAGAATTACAAATCCCCCCTTTGATAAACAGAGCTTAGACATCAGAGAGATAACTGCAGAATGCAGGCTAGTAGATTTAAAGGCACTGGGCTCATACAGAGGAAATGATCTAGGACTTGCACCAGCGTGATCAGTGTTGGAACATTTTTAAGAAAACGTCTAGAAAAAAGAAAAGACTCGATTAGACACCAAGGTTAGATTCAAGTTAGGAGTTCATGGGGAGGTTGGCTGTCTTGAAACCTGTTACAAATCATGGAGCTAAAGAATGTGAGACAACAATACGGGCAGAGGCCAAAGAGAGAGAGAAAGATGAATAAACAGGCCGACAGGTGGAAAAAGGACTGAGTATGATGTGAACAATCTCTGGCAATGGAGACAAATATCCAAATATCCAAAGAATGATTGAATGAAGGCCCGTCACAGTGGGAAGCTATAGTGGTACCCACTATGACATGATAAATACGTACTGTAGGAACATACTAGCTATATAATTTAAGCAAGGAGATGTGATTTTTTTTCTGGCATTGGATGCAGTTACGTTTCCAAAAATAAATATTAATTTTACTGAAAATAGGAAGTTGCTGTAGAACCAGCATGTCAAGTACCTCTATTGTTTTTGAGGTAGAAGTGCACTTGAACATTAGGTTAAGAATTGTTTAGCAGGAGGCCCTGAGTGGTCCAATAAGGCACTGTCACTATAGATAGATGACTAGAGTGCAACACTGGCTGACACTGGTGTCTGCTGGCCAATGCATCAGAGCCGAGCACACAGCGCTTTCCTCCAAGCGTGTTGGTTTCCCGGTGGCGTTGCATTAGTATCAGTAAAAATAGGCAGTGGCTGGCTGTGCATGTGTTGGAAGAGTGTGTGTCGGGAGAGTATGTATGGGTTGGGTAATTGGTGATCCAAATTGGGGAGAAAGTGGGTATATAATCAGACATTAAACTTGTAAAAAAGAAAGAAGTGCTTAGTAAGTTACGAGTGGGTCTGAATACACTTAAATCTACAAAAAAATTAAGTACTACATTGGTAACGAGAGGCATCAGGACAATAATTTAAAGAATGTTCTTACATTTAGATTTACAGCATTTAGCAGACACTCTTATCCAGAGTGACTTACAAAAGTGCTTCGCTATTTACAACACAAGTCTATAAGGAGACCATAGTATTCTACTATTCGCCCAAGTACTCTCTGAAGAGGTGAGTCTTCAGTCTAAGAAAAATTCTCAAGCATTAGGTTATAAAGTACTTACCATTATGAATGTTTTGGGAACCCCACCCCAGATATAATACATTTAGAAATAAATTTTACACCGTTGCTTTGTTAAGCTTATCTGTAAAATGTTTTCTGTAGAACTGTGTGTTACGAGTTCAGGCCAAACCCTCAGCATATGGTTATTGTATGAGAGGAGAATGTAGACTGTAAGAGATAGATCTCTGAGGACTTTGGGCTGAAGTTCAGGTGGCTTCTGTGCAGCATGCTTTGAGATAGAAGGCCAGATTAAGAAATCCCCCTTGAGAAACTGAGCTCAGACTGAGAGCTAGCTCAAGTTGAAGGGAGGAGGAAAATTTATAAGATGTTAGATTGGGAATAGAATGAGCTTCTGGCAAATTTCAACGCATATTTGAAAAATAGATATCCAGACCTTTATGCAAACTGTGTGAACTGGAGTAATCCAAAGTTTTTTAGCAGCAGTGAATCCTCTGTCATTAAGAAACATGCATGAGGCAGCAGTGGAATACTGAAAATATGTACTCTAGTGGTTCTGTTCCAAAGATCTGCTACTTTAGAACATTTCTAGAGCATGTATCTAAATGTACCAGATGAGGAGTTTCAAATATTGCTGGTGTAATTAGAAATACGCTTTCCTGGATACCATCTTAAGGGTGTTGCATATTGCTGCTGTCCAATGAAAAACATCTTCATGTTTGTCCATTTTTATTTTTCCTCATTATTTGAACCCTGTAGCTGCTTTGTACACTGTGTGATTAAATCAGGATGAAAGGACCAATAGAAATGTTCCAAAATTAAATGGAATAAAACAATGTTTACATTGACTTCCATTGAAAGTTAAGAAGGCTTTTTCCTTCTCCTGTAAAGTTGCTGTTTTGGAGATGTTTGCACATGTTTTGGCATGGCAAGCGGATCAATCCTCCCTTTCTATTTTGAAAGACAGCATTGAGCTGTGAAGCAGTGGGACTGTGTTCTCTGGAATGATTGTGCTCTATCTAATACTTCTTTGAGGAGTTGGGGATGAGGTGGGGTGGTTATCAACCAACATCCTGACTTTACCAATGCTCCTATCACTAAATGCAATCTAGTCCTCATAGCAATGCCCCTCCAAGTAATCCTTTTCTGGACAGTAGAGAGTTACTGCTACAAACACAGGATCAACTATGTATTTAATCCCCTTGGTTTCAGAAGAAACAATGAATGGACAGGTGTCCCATTACTTTTGTCCAATTTTGGACATGGATCATGTTACTGGAACAAACTAGCATGGAAGATCCAAGATCCAAGCTTGTCCAGAAAGCCCAAGAATCTCTTAGCCTCTTTAGGGAAGTTGAAGGTCAGGTCTTGGCCTTGGTGCTTATTCTTGTGAATCACCGGGTAAATGAGGAAGAAATGTTACCTCGCAGCCTGGAGGCTTCTGATGACTTGGGTGAATTTTCTCTTCTTCACAGCCATTGCAGGGCTGTAGTCTGAAAATAAATGCAGAGTGACATTGCCATGCATGATCAGATGAGCTTTACAAGCTTTTTTAGAACGGCTTGCCTAACTGCATATCTCAGCAGCCGACAAATAATCATGCAAGGCTTCTGGTCACTGGCTATGGGGTTTGGGCTTGATCTTGGCTAGCTTGTTAGTTGTGTGTCGTGCTAATTTGAGCAAATTGCCACTTGTAGAGAATCAACAGTGGATTGTGTCCTTTTGACCCAACTTCCATGATGTTCAAGATCTTTCTATTTTCTTGGAAATAGAAAACTATATTTATCTTAGCATAGTTGAGAAATAGTTTGGTACATGGAGTTAACATACCATAACCCAAATGTAACGCCCATTTCAGGAGAATACAGTGTTGTGATGCCTGTAACACTGGAGAGCAGTGTCCACAGCAGAATCGGATGGCTTTTGGAATACACATTGCTACACAAACTAGGCCTCAGTGGCCACAGCTTTTTGGGCAACTCTGGCTTTTTCTATGTCAACTCGGCATGCAACAAAGGACAGCTGGGGAAGCAAGTGGGTATCAGGCTGAGTGATTTTACTTATTTTACCAACATCTGCTCCTACGAAAACAAACTGGCCAACCTTAGCTGGCTACCAAACTAAGCTAAAACCTGAAGTATTCCAGCTAATCACACACTGTGCCATGATGACATCAAGAGGACTATGCTAGGCTAGGCTATGCTATCTGGCTACTGTGAGCCATCGTGGTGCCGGCAATAAAAAAAGCAACGGTTATCATTATCTTACCACCAGGCTATCACAAAAACAAAACCGACACGTTTCATTCTAAGCCAAAATTACAACAAGGTTGTAAACGTTTCACGTGCCAAAGAATTTTGATTAAAAAATAGCTTTCAGAGGATTGTCAAGAAAAGTTGATTTAAGGACTGAGGCTGATGTCAGTGCATCAAGAGCCAGCACTCATAGACATCTCCAGGAAAAGGACTAGAACTGGTAAATTTCTAAAGTCAAGCCACAGTGGAATCAAAGACAGAGTCAGAAGTGACTTACCTGGGCTAAGGAGAAAAAGGACTGGACTGTTGCTCTGTAGTCCAAAGTCCTCTCTTCATTTGGAAATCAAGGTCCTAGAGTCTGGTGGAAGAGTGGAGAGGTACAGGACTCTAAAGCTGCCTGAAGTCCAGTGTGACGTTTCCACAGTCTGTGATGGTTTGGGGTGCCATGCTGGTATTGGTCCACTGTGTCCAAAGTCCCCGCAGCCTTCTACCAGGAGAAGCTGACTGCCTCCATGCCACACTGCATTGATGCAGTAATTTGTGGTAAAGGAGGAGAAAGTATTGAGTGTATAAATAAACAGACTTCCAGTTTCTATATTATACATCCATTTCCGTTTGATCTTCTGAAATATTCTAATAATTTGAGATACTGGATTTCTGGATTTTAAGAACTATAAGCCTTACTGATCAAAGGCAAAGCAAAAAAGGTTTGAAATATGTCACTTTACATGAATTTATATAAAATATCTAACTCTTTGAATTAAATTATGAAAAAAAATGAACTTTTCAGGATGAATTAGTTACAGTGTCTCACACATTGTCAGAAACCACATATGCAAGTCTATAACTAGCTAGGAACTTGATAGGAGGTGTTTTGACCTAAACGTGCTATGAAACAGGTGTAACGTGTGGGTATAAGCGTCCATTGCTTGACAGCCATGTTAGCCTCATAACTCCACAGCACAGAACCGAAACAGCCAAACCTTACACTCGTCTGATCGAGTACATTTGGACGAAGGGGACAATTGTGTATATTATTGGCTTAGCCAACACTCTGAGGTGACTCAGGTCAGACGCTGGACGCTGTAGGGGACAGCCTGTCATTTCACTGAAGTGTTGGGACACTTAGGAAAGATTGGGGCCTGGCTAATCAATAGCGTTCCTTCCAAAACGCCAATCAATCTGTCCAGCAGTAATTTCAACACAAGTGGGGACTTTCCAAACAAGGACTTGTGTTATGTGAGGGCAAACTCGACAGGTCTGAGAGTTAATGTGACTTTAACACTATTGCTTTCATCTGGAGCCATTCATTATTCCTCATATTTCCTTTCATCACCAGAATGATGTTGGAACTTCCGAGGGGGGGAAAAAAAGGATCAAGGGGAAAGTGTCTACAGACCAGACAGTGAAATGTGTCAGCATTAAGAAAAGACTGCTAAAGGGGACCATATCCTACATTTTTCTATTATTTTGTGTGTTCTCCTGAAGTCCCTGATTAATTAGCGTTCTGACTGGCACTTGAAAACATGCAGCATGATTCCATGGAAATGGGCCGAAAACTGAGTGGTGCAACGAGGCCACATTTTAGCTGCGGCTGTCCAAGGAATCTGTGGAAAATGTTCAGCAGTTTAATCAACTCTTATTTTCTTCTCAAAAAATGGTAGATTATGTTTCTGTGTTTGGCTTTAGCTGGTTTTGTGGAACTTTCCAGTGCAGAAAATTAGAAGAACAGAAGATTTTTAATTATAACTAGAAACAACAGACATCATGAACTCTTTTTGGCATCCGCATCCCTGCGTGATTTGCATGGACCGAGCTTTGACAACACCTGTTGTCAAAAATGTCTGCCCCCATTATTCAGCTACACAGTAAGGCTTTTTATTTGTTTTTATAGCTCTGTATGCAGTACTGTCGAGAAGTTTTAGGCACTGTGAGTTAAAAAGTGGGCTTCTTATCTGGTCAGTAAGTATTTCTTTCCTCAGTAAAACACTAATATTAGAATAAATACCAATATAATGTATATGAAAAGTTGTATTGTGTATATATAGTGTGTAGTTTTCCATCACCGTGTTCATTAAAACATCACCAAGGCTTTCCCCATGTGAGTCTAGTATTGTTAAGAATCATCATCCAACACCTGGTTTGGTAAATTGGTGCTTAATGATGGTAAATCAGGTAAAATACATTCACACACTGGCTGATGGGGGCATCCAGGAAAAACCTGGAACCAAGCTTTGTTCTTCAGACTAGCTCAGAAGATCTCAACAAGTTTTTCAACATGAGGAATTCTTGTTACTTTTTACTGTATTTATGTTTACTTAGATGTCTAGAGGTGATGTGCAGCTCTCCTGTATTAACAGTATCTCCTGTTTTAACATAAAAATGAAACATAGTGTTTCTTAAGTGAAGAAATGTTAAAGAAGGTGGCTTTATATTTAAACTGGACAAGTTCTACTTTCTTCAACATATAGAATATATGACACCTTTTTAAATGAATTATTTGAAATAATGTGCTTAGGTGTCTAAAACCTTTGTATAGTATCTTTATATGACTTATACTATAGTGCATCTAAAAAAATAGAATATTGTAAAAATATTAAGCTGTAATATTTTTTGCATATTTAAAGGAATTTTAACTTTTGTTTTACAAAAAGTTCTACATATGACACTTTATGCCTAATAAGTGTATAAGATATAAGAGATTTGACCTTTTTTAATTAAATCATGAACAAAAATGAGGTTTTGAATTTTTGAGATGCAGTAGTAAATGTATTATACAGAACTATAGAAAGGTTTTAGGCACCCAATCACATTATTTAAAAGCATTTGTCTTATTAATTATTTCTTGTCCCTTTTTAGTGTTTTAATAATAATAATAATAATAATAATAATAATAACAATAATAATAATAGACTATACAAACAAAAGTCTCTTGTTGTTGAGAATAATGCTTTTAAATAATGTACTTAGGTTGTATATTTGTATATATATATGACATATACTAGTGCATTTAAAAACAGTTTATATTTTATTTTAAAAATTGTAATGTTTCATATTTATTACATATTTCAAGCATTTTATGTTTTACCTTTGTTTTACAAAAAAAAGCTGAAATATGACACTTTATGTGTAGTGAATATAAATACATGGCAGTTTACTTTTTTGAATGAAAGTATAAACGTTTTTCATAATATTCAATTTTTTCAATATTAAATATGCTATTATATGTCATACTGCATCCTAAACCACATTAATAAGTCTGCATGACCTTAATGGTGGCCTGAATGCAAATTTGTTGAGAATAAGTCTGCATGACCTTAATGGTGGCCTGAATGCAAAGTTGTTGAGAATAATGCTTTTAAATAAAGTACTTAGGTTGTATATTTCTGTATATGACATATACTAGTGCATTTAAAAACAGTTTATATTTTATTTTAAAAATTGTAATGTTTCATATTTATTACATATTTCAAGCATTTTATGTTTTACCTTTGTTTTACAAAAAAAAGCTGAAATATGACACTTTATGTGTAGTGAATATAAATACATGGCAGTTTACTTTTTTGAATAAAAGTATAAACTTTTTTCATAATATTCAATTTCTTCAATATTAGATATGCTATTATATGTCATACTGCGTCCTAAACCAGAGTTGAGAAAAGTGCATGGGCATTTTCTAATGGAAAATATTTTGGGTGTCTATTGACTTCTAGTGTTTGTAGCTCCAGTGCTAAACTACAGAAGTATAACTTGGACATTAAACGGTCTTGGCTGATTGTCCACACCAAGGGTGATTTTTTGCTGAACCACACCTAGATCACAGAAAATGTAGCAATGCAAAATACACATGCATTGTACTTGCTAAAATGCTAATGCTTGTCTAAAGAGAGGAAGACTGCATTCAGCTATTGTGGGAATGACTGCATGCATATTTGTGTTTTGATAAATGAGGCCTGTGGGCTTCATAAAGTGCAAAAAGTGCCGTGCGAGGGTGTGTGCATGTGTGTCAGTGCGTTCTGTAATGAAATTCTGACACATAGTGATTATAGCCCAGACACAGAATACACAATGACAAATTCCAGGCAACACAAGCAGCTGGACACTGGGTGTTTCATTTTCATTGTTTGACCAAGCCTGTCATTTATGTCCAGAAAATCAAATGAGAGAAGTGACAAGGTTTATTGTCCCCTGTGTTGTTGCTCACAACCCGTTATTAGTCGTAGATTATTATCACATTATTATTCATCAATCCAAAATCATTGCTCCTCTCCTTTTAAAAAAATGAAGTAATTAGCTGCTCTTTTGTATCAGTTTGTATAAAACACCACTTGTCCAGACGTGTTATTTGCATTAAAGCTATGATGACATCAGAAAGTTCAGCACATCTGTTATTAGGCCCTAACTTGCCGTTGGTTTCTATTTGTTATTACACTTTTAGCTCGCTGAAAGAAGCTGAAAGTTCATTTTGTAAAACGTTGAATTCATACCATGTTGAAGGTGCCATAGAATGCGTTTACGCTGAGGCTTTCCCTTCTGATGTGTGTTTAGCTCCGCTTTGGTTCAGCTCAGGTAGTCCTGAGGCGGACGAAGGAGAGAAGAAACGGTAAAAGCTACCATCAGCAAGTGTTAGCATTTAGCCTAGTGTGGATCCCTGTTTGCTTTTCTGGCTTTCACTTTGACACATATAGAAGTTAAGCTCCCCTTCTGCAGACACTGGCATAGGGAAAGCCACAGTTATGATTTTTGTCAATTATAGTTATTATTTGCTAAAATGCTCCAAAGCATGTTTGTGGTTGCATTTGGCCACTTATAACATTTTCACAAGTGTTTTCTGTCTGTCTGTAATTTATTTTGGTACGAGCAGAATGAGGAGTTCCAGAATCAGGCCGTTATTCAGTAACTCAACTGTACATCCTCTGCAGAACGAACGTGGAGAATCAACATGCAGTAACTGTGCTGAAAAGACCAGATCATGAATGCTGTTTATTATTATTATTATTATTATTATTATTATTATTTTAGCTGTTTTTAGAAAGTAGTGACACCTCACGACTTTGATTCATGTTCTCTGGATCTGGATATGACTGATATAAAAAGTTTGTAAAAAGTTTGCCATGTTTGCCTTATTTCGCAGCATGAAGCCTCTTGAAGGCAACTGTGTTTGTGTACAGTGTCAGAAATCAGCACTGAATTTTATGTCAGAAATGTTATACTGAGGTTTTGTGACGGGGTGGTTAAAAAAACCTTTCTGTGCTGTTTTAGCGAATACTGAGGGAAACACATCGGTTGAGTGTACTGTCTTTGTCTTTTAAATGAGCTTGCAGAGCTTAAAAACAAGCAAATGTGTGACTGGTATCACTGGCAAACTTGTGTTGATTAACTGAGGTGTTGCTGTGTTTCGGTAGTGTTGTGGAGACCCGCTGTGTGTTGGAGAAAACAGGATTGATGAACTAGTGGAACTAAAGCTGGTCGTTCTATGCTGAACATTCCAATCCCACCAGTGTGACCGTACCAACCAGGGACCAGCCATGTCAAGTCCCAGTGGTGGGGCCATTCTTGATAAAGGGTTGAGATTGAAGATAACTAAGCTGAAATTTTGTATCTTCAAATTTTATTGTTACAATTTGACAATTCTGTTTTACATAATCTGGCAAAAATCTAGAAAAATATCCAATAAGGGCCGTATACTGTAATTATACTGTGAATGGGTGGGCCTAAACTGCTGTGGGATGAAATCACAACTTTGATGAAGGCTATTCCTGCAGCTTATGTTCCATATTTGAACTATATGGACCTCCATGGACCTCTGTACAGACTGACATGGATTTGTGATTGAACTGCACTGGTTAATCTGACGGGAACTTTTAAAGACCCCCATGAAATTCTAGTTGGTGTGCAACTCACTCTGCTCAGCTTCACGTTAAACTGCCTTCACCTCAAGGAATGATGACTGCTGAGAAAAAGCCTCGTTTTTGAGAAATGTCACCCAAGTGAGGGATCCAGCCCTGTAAGGACGCTGGGTAAGCGCAGCATGAGCTGCCTGAATGCTGCTGTGATGGCTGTTATTGAGCTGCTGTTGGGGAAAGGCTGGGGTTCAGTGGAACATTGAGTGTAACAGGCTGTTTGGTGAAACTAAATGGGTTTATCTTTATCCCTCTGGGAGCAGCTACACCCTCACACACTCTCAAATACGAGGACACATACCCCCATCCTGCCACAAATACGCACATCTTCACACATACAGCTCCACTAGGAAGTATCCTGATCGCCAAAGAAAAAATTTACAGTTTTTCAGGTTTGGATCTTGTGTGGACACTGGAATGACCTGTTTACCTCTTGGTGGTAAGGCAAAGTGAACATTTAAGGGGCCCTAGATTGGAAAACCACTTCCACTGGCCACAAAATAGCCCCAGAACATGATGCTACCACCATGATGCTTAACAGTTGGTACCTTACCTTTATACCACCAAACACACCTTTCATTATGGTCATTATGGCCAAAGACCTCAATCTTTGTCACATCTGACGGTAAAGCTGTCCTCCATAAAGGGGCCATTTTTTTCTTTGTTCAAGAGGTCAGCTGGAAATTTTTAAGGTGAGCTTGAAGGTGTCAATTTCGAAGATGGGGCTTTGGGGCTTTTCAGACCATGGCAATGTAAAACTCATTTGACTGTAGATGGTCACACTGGTGTTCCAGCTGACTTCAGTTCATGGCAAGCCTGTGCTTTGGTGGTTCTTGGCTTATGCATAACCAAGCCAAGAGACCTCTGAGCTCCTTGGACATTTCCAGTGTATTGCGTGTTGGTCAATCTACAAACCGGATTCCAAAAAAGTTGGGACACTAAACAAATTGTGAATAAAAACTGAATGCAATTATGTGGAGATGGCAAATGCCAATATTTTATTCGTAATAGAACATAGATGACAGATCAAAAGTTTAATCTGAGTAAATGTAACATTTTAAAGGAGAAATATGTTGATTCAAAATTCCATGGCGTCAACAAATCCCAAAAAAGTTGGGACAAGTAGCAATAAGTGGCTGAAAAAAAGAAAATTGAGCATATAACGAACAGCTGGAAGACCAATTAACACTAATTAGGTCAATTGACAACATGATTGGGTATAAAAAGAGCTTCTCAGAGTGTCAGTGTCTCTCTGAAGCCAAGATTGTAAGAGGATCACCAATTCCACCATTGTTGCGCAGAAAGATAGTGCAGCAATACCAGAATGGTGTTACCCAGCGTAAAATAGCAAAGACTTTTAAGTTATCATCATCAGCCGTGCTTAACATCATCAAAAGATTCAGAGAATCTGGAACAATCGCTGTGCGTAAGGGTCAAGGCCGTAAAACTCTACTGGATGCTCGTGATCTCCGGGCCCTTAAACATCACTGCACCTCAAACAGCAATGCCACTGTCAAGGAAATAACAGAATGGGCTCAGGAATACTTCCAGAAATCATTGTCAGTGAACACAATCCACCGTGCTATTCGCTGTTGCCAGCTGAAACTCTACAGTGCAAAGAGGAAGCCATTTCTAATCGAGCTCCACAAGCTCAGACGTTTGCACTGGGCCAGGGGTCTTTTAAAATGGAGTGTGGCAAAACGGAAGACTGTTCTGTGGTCAGATGAGTCACGATTTGAAGTTCTTTATGGAACACTGGGACGCCATGTCATCCAGACCAGAGAGGACAAGGATAACTCAAGTTGTTATCAACGCTCCATTCAGAAGCCTGCATCACTGATGGTATGGGGTTGCATGAGTGCTTGTGGCATGGGCAGCTTGCATGTCTGGAAAGGCACCATTAATGCAGAAAACTATGTTCAGGTTCTAGAACAACATATGCTCCCATCTAGACGTCATCTCTTTCAGGGAAGACCCTGCATTTTTCAACAAGATAATGCCAGACCACATTCTGCAGCAATCACAACATCATGGCTACGTAGAAGAAGGATCCGGGTACTGAATTGGCCAGCCTGCAGTCCAGATCTTTCACCTATAGAGAACATTTGGCGCATCATAAAGAGGAAGGTGCGACAAGGAAGGCCCAAGACGATTGAACAGTTAGAGGCCTGTATTAGACATGAATGGGAGAGCATTCCTATTTCTAAACTTGAGAAACTGGTCTCCACTGTACCCAGGCGTCTGTTGAGTGTTGTAAGAAGAAGGGGGGATGCCACACAGTGGTAAAAATGGCCTTGTCCCAACTTTTTTGGGATTTGTTGACGCCATGAAATTTTGAATCAACATATTTCTCCTTTAAAATTTTACATTTACTCAGATTAAACTTTTGATCTGTCATCTATGTTCTATTACGAATAAAATATTGACATTTGCCATCTCCACATCATTGCATTCAGTTTTTATTCACAATTTGTTTAGTGTCCCAACTTTTTTGGAATCCGGTTTGTATAGCCCTTTTCTATGCGGGTTCATGATCACTAACAGGAAGTGAAGAGCACCTTTTAGCACCACTATCACAGATGAATTGAAGAGTTAATGGTACATTTAGAAATGATGTTCTCTAGGTGTGAATCACCACAGGTTCGAGGGTACAGTATTATTGGGATACTTAGGTCTTCTGAGCTTAGTTTTACATATGGGCTATATGTTTGAAGTATGTAACACCACATTAAATACTTCTATTTTTTACTTAAAAGGAACTTGGAATAAATGAATATATCTTTTATGAGAGATCTAAGCGAGATTGCAAGTCAAAGTGTGAGACTTTACTCCCTGTCCGTTAGTTGATGTTTTTTTTTTCCTCTGCCACGTCTCTGCACTCCTTCATGGTCTTAAGACTATTAAGAACCTCTTCAGGCTGTTCTGGTCTATGAATCTTTCAGTGCAGAGTAAATGTGTGTATGCACTTCTGGCAATGTAAAAGCACTTACGGAATGCTTAAGCAGTTGCTCGTCTTTTTACTAACAAGGAGGTTCGTCTTAGCTTGACTCTTCTTAGTTTTTGCTCTTGCTGCACTGTTGAACTCAGAGCATTGTTTCTTTGCCCTATGTTACCTTTGCACTCAATGACAACAAGGTTCAACTGTATGATTAAAACAATTATATAGAATTCAGAATTGTACAGTAGATCAGTGGTAGATCATAATATTTGTAATCAATAACTAGTAATGATCGATCAATCTTTTACAGCATGTGGTCACGCAAATACCTTCAAAAAAAGCTCAAGTTTCAATGCAGGTCAATGTAAAAGGATTTTGTAGTCCAAGGGGCATTTCTATTGGTTCATTCATCATGATTTTTTTCTACATGTAAAATTGTCCCTCTGTTTCAGGCTGGACATGATGTAGTTTAGCTACTGTAGACAGTCTGTAACAGTTATATAGGAGTATGTTTTGGGACATACCGCTCACTCTTCTGTATATATGGAAGCTAATATAAGCTAATAATCATAAACAACAAGCACTTATAGCCTACAGCACAAAAAAAAAAACACAAACTCAACCATTACAGCTTCTGCCTAAGGGATGGTCACCCAGGGGGAACGTCAACACATTGATGGTGAGTGTCAGTTACTGGAGGACACGCCCTGTATACTAATAGATGGTGTCATTAGCCAAAGGGTAAGATCTAAGTGTTATTCAGAGGTTGTTTTGCAGGAACAAACCCTACAGGTCAGTGTGTTCATGTTCGTGTTCTGTTCTTGAGTAAAATTCACTGCTTTCCTATTGGCTTCTTGCACTGTCCATTTGCATATTGGGGATGTCCTCCCCCTCACTAACCGTTAGTGTGTTGTCCTTTCTCCTAGTCCTAATTTTAAGGTTTTTGTCTTTGTCTCTCTTTTGTGGTGAAATTACAAAGAAAATTTAGTTATTATTGTGGATGTAAACCTACATGTAATTAGTCATATGCTTAACTACAGATAGTTATTGTTAGCTGGCATAATCTACATAATTTCAAAAGCAGCTGAGCTGTGCTTAAAGCTCAAAGGGCTCTTGGTACAGATTAGCTTTTGACTGCTGCCATCAAGTACAGAGGGGACGGTCCATTCTTGGCTTTATAGACCACCTCCAGGGTTTTAAATCTGATGCGGGCAGCGGCTACAGGAAGCCAGTGAAGAAAAAGCAGCAGAGGACTTACATGGCTGCATTGATACATTAAAAACGTGCTTTAAGAGGGTTCACGCCCCCCACTCCCACCCAACGTAAAAGCTACTTCAAAACAGACTGTCCATATATGGAAGCTAAACTGCAAAATCACCATGTCCTTGTAATATCACACCCACAAACACATTTACGTAGAACCGCCCAATCTAGTGAAGAAAAGGATGCAGCTTGGTTCATTTGGGGGAATTAGGAGAGGTAGACAGGCAAGACAACAAATTCTGACCTTATGTCATACATTTTAAAACATAAGCAGAATTCAAGCAGAGTGACAGTATGCATCCCAACCTGAACACTGCTTCTGAACATATCACCCCATCATCAGTCTATATGTGGACGCAAGCTAAATTTCATTTTAAGAGATAAAGACAAACTTGAACTGCTTGGGGGTTTTTGTTACATAAAATTATACAGCTTATATATCTGCACCTAGGCAGCTACTACAAACCACATAAACACACCCAAGAGAAGGTTGCCCCAGGGTGAGTGTCAGAGATGGAGGACACACCCCTGTATGCAAATATATGGTGCCAGTAAAACTCACACCTTTCCTGTTGGCTTCTGGCACTAACCATTTGGAAGCTGGGTGCATCCTCCCCCTTACTCACCGTCAGTGTGTTGTTACATGGCTGAACAGAATCATTGTCATCTGATGCTGATGCTGAACTGAAAAAACACTGAAAAAAAATGTGAACGTGAACTTACAAACTTGTCCTGGGCTATTGGGTTTCAACACTTTCAATTATAAAAACACATCCATTTCACAAATTCAATGCAAAAAATGTCCAATACTAACAGAGCAGTTCCACAGCAACACAACAGAGAACACTTGCACAATAAAACTCCAGCTCACTCTCAAAACAATAAAACCAGGCACACACACAAAAATACATACGGCCCTCCAAGTAAAGGTAGCCCTGTGAAAATGACAACACATTGACAGTGAGTGACAGTGATTGGAGGACATGCCCTGTATGCAAATTTTGAATACATTTACATAGGACTTCCCCTTATTGTAGTAACAAGTTTAGCTACTGTAGGACAGGCAGATCTGGAAGGGGAGCTGTTTGGGCACTGAAAATGAATTGTTAAGGAAGAAAGATGGAAGAATGAATATGTAAATAAATGCAGTTTTTTTGGGGGGGGGGCACAAAACCACAGAAATATGTAAATATATTATATATATTCCTATATTTAACATATATAGAAATATTTGATTTCATAAACATGAAAATATTCACATAGAACCACCCCTTCTAAAAGAGATGAAGATCAGTCAGTACAGCCAGTAGTAGTAGAGTGGAATGACTATATATATATATATATATATATATATATATATATATATATTCTGCAAAGAAACACCATAAATTTACAGCCCACCACACAGCAAAGAACAGAAGCATTAACTTCCTTTAAAACAATCCTAAAGCCAACGTCTATTAAACAACTACACATTGATGTTTAATGTCAGTGATTGGAGGACATGCCCTGTATGCAAATTGTGAATACATTTACATAGGACCTCCCCTTATTGTAGTAATGGGTTTAGCTACAATAGACAGTGCCAGGAGCCAATGGGAGAGATGTAAGTTTTACAGAAGCATTTTCTTCCTCTGTATTTGAATTCAGTTGTTTGGCTTTATTTTTGTAGCCTTTGCTACCAGTCGTTTGACTGTTTCTTTTTGAATTTTTTGTAATGCAATTACAAAGACAAAAATTTAATTATTATTACAGACCATAAACGTTTTTATAATTAGCCACATGTTTAATTGCATGTAATTTTTCAAAAAAAATAAATTCAAATGTAATTTAGGAAAACAGATAAATACAGTATATATGAGATAGTCTTTTTTCCCTGTAAAAAAGAAATAAAAGTAACACTATCTTAAATTTTGCACATAATTTCAATAATGTGTATATAAAAATTTTACAGGTGAATTTATAGGTTTTTCTTTATTATTATGTAAAAGACACTGTCATTGTAATGTTTAAGCCATAAACACATTTACATAGGACCTCCCTAATTACAGAAAAGAGTGTTGCTACTGCAGACGGTCTGTAGCAGAGTTCTTAAGGGGAAAGCTATTTGGAAAAGTAGCCTATTATCCCTGTGGGTTTTTGCATATCTTCTTAAATTTGCATTTAAAGGCACTGGCCTGATTCATTAGAAGTGATTTTGAATCCACTGTTATTGTGATGTTACAATCATGAACACATTTACATAGCTCCTCCCCTTCTTGAAGTAATGAGGAGTTTAGCTACTGTAGAAAGTCTGTAAAGGTGTTGCTATGGTAGACAGTCTGAAGCAGTGTTATTGGAGGGAAAGCCTGATAAATTATGAAAGATTTTAAATACACTGTCACTGTGATGCCCCTATCATAAACACATTTACATAGCACCGCCCCTTCTTGTAGTAACAAGAAGTTTAGCTACTGCAGATGATCTGTTGTTGGAGGGAAAGTCTGTTCGGACACGGTATAAAAGATGGTCAGGTGAGATTACCCCATCCCTCCCAATCTAAACACTGTTTCTGTACATACTGCTCATGCTTCAGTCTATATATGAAAGCAGAGAAAACACCTTATTTTAATAACTCTGTCACTGTGATGTCACAACCATGAACACATTTAAATAGGACTGACCCCTTTCAGTGTCACTGAAGCAGAGTAGAGTATCTAGGGGATAAAGAAAGGTTAGAGAATGGTCATGTAAACATGAATTATGAAAATTTTTCTGAGCATAAAACCACACTTACATTATAGGCGGACTTATGAGTCCAAGGGACAAAGAAAAAAGAAAATGGCAATGTAGAAAATGAGCCCTTTAATTTCCTCCTTTCACACATAATAAACAGCGCAGTCTAGCTGGAGCGCCATCACTTAAAATAATCTGAAAGGTGAAACTCATTTTGCTAATTAGGGCGGCAATCAAGTTTCTCTTTCCCTCTCTCTGACCTCTGTGCAGCACGAGGACTGCGGCAAACAATTGATTAAGCAATTATTTTAATTGACTGTAATGCGTGTCCGCGCAAGCGTTTGTGTGTATGTGTGTGTGTGTTGGACGGCGCGTGAGATGCTAAAGTGCTGGATGATGGAAAATGGTGGTGGTGTTAATAGCCTCACTCTTAACTCGTCGCCTCTCCTACTGCAGTGGCCCTTTACACACAGCGTGAGTGTGTACTTACCAAATTAGAGCTCTAACTCAACCTGAAAGCTTTATTAGAGTGTTCAGCAGCTGTTGCGTCGCATCACAAAACATACACATTTTATGGGCTTTCTTTCTTGAAAATAAACAAGGAAAGTCAAAAAATGCAGATAGGGGGCGCCGATGGCCTGGGGGAGATCCTATTAGGGCTGTAGTCATGACCGCCGCTGTTGAGTCTAAGTGCCCAGATTGTACATCTGCTGCCTGACCCGAGCCTGATGGGGCTCGACAATCGAGGCCAATTTTTCACATTCACTACAGAGCTGTTTTTATGTAGTTGATCTCTCTCTCTCTCTCTCTCTCTCTCTCTCTCTCTCTGTCTCTTTTTCTATCTCTCTCCCTGTTTCTTTCTCTCTCTCTATCTATCTCATTTTCTCTCTATCTCTGTCTCTATCTCTCTCTATCTCTGTCTCTTTCTCTCTCTATCTCTGTCACTTTCTCTCTGTCTCTTTCTCATGCGTGCTCTCTCTGTCTCTGTATCTCTCTCTGTCTCTCTGTTTCTCTGTCTCTTTCTCTCGCTCTCTCTCTCTCTCTGTCTCTCTCTATCTCTGTCTCTTTCTCATGCGTGCTCTCTCTGTCTCTGTCTCTGTATCTCTCTGTCTCTCTGTTTCTCTGTCTCTCTCTCTCGCTCTCTTTCTCTCTCTCTGTCTCTCTCTATCTCTGTCTCTTTCTCATGCACGATCTCTCTCAAGATTCAAGACTCAAAGTAGCTTTAATGGCATGACTGTAATGACAGCAATATTGCCAAAGCAGTACAAAATAACAATAATAACAACAAAATTACAGTGCAATAAAAGTTACAATAATAGTAATAATTACAAAATGTGCTGTCTCTCTCTCTCTCTCTCTCTCTCTCTCTCTCCCTCAAACACTGTGGTTCCTCTGGCGGAACCAAAACCCTCCATATTTTCAGCCCCAATTTTAGAATTACCAAATGACCCAACCCACTCATTAGTACCCTCCCTCATCACATGTAATCCAGACACTGGGAGGCTGAGGACTGACACATGCTTCCTCTGATACATGCACAACCAGCCACCACAATTTTTTTGAACTGCCACAGATGCAACGTCACCGGACAACCAACATGTTCGGAGAAAAGAGCTGGGCAGCCTGCTCTGATACATCGGCTAACACTCCCTGAAGTGATGTGGGGAGAGAGAGAGAGAGAGAGACAGTCATCTACCCAGCTGCAGAGAGCAAGGTCAATTGTGCTCTCTAAGGCTCTGGCTGCTGATGGAAGGTAGCATTGCCTGGGATTCGAACCAGTGTTTTTCGCAAAGCATAGCAGCAGCAGCACATAGTGGCAAACAAACAAAGCTATGCTATGCTGTGCAGCTCCCGTGAGTCCTTGGATTAATCATCCAATAAGGGAAATTAGTGTGTTTCATTCTGAGGTCAAATAACAGGGTGTTAAATAGGCTTTGTTAAACCTTGTTAAAGAGCTTTGTTGCCCTCAGTCACATACTTAATATTTATACATCAAAGAAGGACTTCAAATACTCCACCTGTGCAAGGTTCCATCTACAAAAGGTTGTCCTTGTATTTGAGGAACCGTTGATCCAGGCAAAGCATTCTTTGAATGGCCATGGGTCTACATAAAAGATGAGATCAGGTTGTCAGAACAGCTATGGAGATTCTTGTTTAAAGCCTTATTATAAAGGTGTTTATTATGAGAAGTCCAAAGGAGTCAATTGGTTGATTTTTTAAAAACACAGAATGTCCAAATACTAAATTCCAGTAATAGTGCTGGCTTATGGTCACTTAGTATTTTAATAGAAATAAAATCATGGTTTGGTAGGAATGGATCAATATTTCAGCACTTCTTTAATGTTCATGCCTGAACTCAAGGTACCCAGAGATTGTAGAGGCAGCTTCTTCTTTCTTTCTTTTTTCTTTTTTGATCTCTTAATCTTAGCATTTAAGCCATAATTAGATATTGACCCAAAAGAGATGCATGAAAGACAGAGAAAATGCCATTTAGAAGAGCAAACTGTCCAATCCCTCCACTCTCCCACTTTAACTGTGCAGAAAGAGATTCCATTATCTGATTCAATCCTCAAAGGACAAAAGCTTCGTATTAAGTTCATTTAGGTTTCTCTCCTTCGCCTCCTCAACCGGAAGAAACGAGTCAACGAAAGAAAGATTGACAGGGGGACGAAATCACTTGCTGGGGATGAGGTGTAACTGAGGGATTGTCAGGATACTGGGAATATCTGATGTCACGTTGTCCCTTTGGCTGTGTGCCAGGCAGAAATGGAGAATAGAACTGTCTGATCTTGCGTTTTCAGTCTAGTCATGTCCATAAAAAATGGAAACACATAGTCTGATACTATCTGGCCACTGACCAGTTGTGCAAAGGGCATAGAGAAGGACGGAGCACGGAGAGGTTGAGTCCAGATTTGTACAGAGCTCAAAATGTCTGATCTCAAACTACATTTCAAATCAAATCAAATCAAATTTTATTTGTCACATACATACAAGTAATACACAGTATAACTTGCAGTCTGCCCACATCAAAGCTATTCAATAAAGATCTAAATTTAAACTTAAACTAAACCTTAACTTAATGAAATAAAGTGCAAAAGTGCAAAAAAAAATAAAAAATAAAAAGTTACATTTAAGTTAAATTTAAGTTAAAAAATAAAATATACGAGCCATGATGGAAAAGTTTGAATAAAATAGCTAAAAACACTAAATTTAACTAAAAAAAAGCTAGATGAGGTCAGAGCAGTCGTTACAGCGGTCGTCGTCAGCGGCGCCATCTTCAGCAGCATTTTTGAACAGTGGTAAATGTTGCTGCGCTCTGTACTGTATATTACATTCTGATCGATTTTGATTTTAGGGTATCTAAGTTATTGGATGGATTTTCAACACAGAATGTGGGTCAAAGCTACAGAAATTGCACAAAGTCTACAGTTTCCAAATACATTACATTTGAACATAATCACAGGGATATAACAGTAAAAGCCTGAACTGTCATGCGATAATAATAACTGTCACTGTGGAAAAGTCATATTTTTTTTTAGTGGAATAGACAAATGCAAAATAGTTACTTTTCCTTTGCTCCTATAGCTAACCTGACCACTTGCCTGGATCTGCATACCCTGCAGAACAGTTGTCAGCCCCTGTTTAAAAGAAATCTCCAAGTGATTTAATTTTTTAGCCACTGTTCAACCAAAAACCCCAAAAACATGATGAATATTTAATAAAAGAGGAGGGAAATCAGTAGGGCTAGTGCCAGATGAATAACAGAGGCTGCCTCTTCAGAGGAGCTAATGAGCTAATTGATGTGAGTCCATTTGTGGTTGGGTACTGGTGCTTGTCTACCCTCTGGATCAGCCTTTTGAAGCTTTTTCTGCATTCTTACTAACCTTTATTTTTCCTTTGTGTTTTTTCTTCCTATCTCTTTCCCAGATGCCCTGTTCTGACTATTGTGTTCCAGTACTGCCAGACCTGGCTCCCCACTACCATTACTGGTGCCCACTGAGATGCTGCCCTGCTTAGAAATTGCACAAAGTCTACAGTATCCAAATACATTACATTTGAACATAATCACAGGGATATAACAGTAAAAGCCTGAACTGTCATGCGATAATAATAACTGTCGCTGAGGAAAAGTCATATTTTTGCTTAGTGGAATAGACAAATGCAAAATAGCTACTTTTTCCTTTGCTCCTATAGCTAACCTGACCACTTTGGTTTGGTCATTTTTATCATTAATGTTTAAATAGTTCTGACCAGAAGAGGATGGGTCGGGTCCCCCTTGTGAGTCTTGGTTCCTCCCAAGGTTTCTTCCTCCAGCTCTGAGGGAGTTTTTCCTTGCCACTGTCGCCGTTGGCTTGCTCACTGGGGATCTTTGATTCATCATGTCTTACGTTATTTCTTCTTTCTTCTTTGTCTCTGTCTTTTATTAATCACTATTTATGTAAAGCTGCTTTGTGACGACAACAGTTGTAAAAAGCTCTATACAAATAAATCTGACTTGACTTGCCTGGGTCTACATACCCTGCAGAACAGTTGTCAGCCCCTGTTTAAAAGAAATCTCTAAGTGATTTAATTTTTTTAGCCACTGTTCAACCAAAAACCCCGAAAACATGATGAATATTTAATAAAAGAGGAGGGAAATCAGTAGGGCTAGTGCCAGATGAATAACAGAGGCTGCCTCTTCAGAGGAGCTAATGAGCTAACAGAGCAAACCGATGCATAAATGCTGTTGAAGTACTTTCTCCTCGATGGGCAATATTCCAACATGTTAATTTTATGGGAACTATATTTTCAGTTTCTGAAGCTGACTAAAATTGAACTAAGATCAGGTACAGTTGTTATTATCTAGCAAGGATAACTATAGAGGTTAGAGCTGATACAACATCAGCTAGAGTAGCTATGCTGCATTGCATTTACCTCGGATGTTGGAGCTGGGACGTCACAGATTCCAGTTAAACATTTGAACAACTTTTCAAAACATTTCCAAAAAACGGTTTGCTACAGAGTTCAGAATTTACCACAACTGGTTTGCCAATTTTTTACTGGTGTTTTATGGCAAATCTAAACAAAAGATTTGCCATAAAACACCATAAAACACCAGAGTCCATTTGTGGTTGGGTACTGGTGCTTGTCTACCCTCTAGATCAGCCTTCTCATGCTTTTTCTGCATTCTTATTAACCTTTATTTTTCCTTTCTTTTTTTTCATATCTCTTTCCCAGATGCCCTGTTCTGACTATTGTATCCCAATACTGCCAGACCTGGCACTACCATTACTGGTGCCCACTGAGATGCCACCCTGCTCAGAATCCTCACATTGATCCATGCTTGCCCCACTGTATAGCTGTGATCGTTTAGCTGCTGGACATTTCCTGGATACTGGTCATTTTTATAATTTATGGCTTGACGCCTCATTTGCCATATCTCTTCATTCACAATTTTGTAATTGTTTTTATTATTGTTGTTCTGTCATTTGTTCTGCCCTGAGGAGGATCTGAGGAGCCTTGGTTCCTCTCAAGGTTTCTTCCTTACAATCAGAAGGTTTTTTTCTTTTTACTCAGACCTGGCTCAGACCTGGATCTCTTCCTTAATTATTTTCTAGCTTCCTTATTTAAATAAATTTGCATTGAATGAGACCGAACTGAATCTAGAGATGTTTACCATAAAATCAGGTTGCAGTAGTTTACATCTTGCTATCATCAGTTAGCGAAAGTAAATAAAGTAACATCAGCTGTATATCTAGCTAACTAGATAGAGAACTTAGCAGATAATATCAGATGGAGAAGTTAATATCTAGCTAGAGAAGTTAACAGTTCAGTGAGTCCTCAATTGTTTGTACACCTCCCTTAGTTATAAATTTGAAAATCTCCCTATCTAGAGAGGCCACCCAGGTGCTTGTTCAGACGCTTGTCTCTTTAAGACTTGATTAATGCAACTCCCTTCCTTTTGTGCACCATCAGGCCCCCGAAACTAATCCAGAATGCCTCAGCACAAGTTGTTTTCAACATTTCTAGGTTCAGCAATGTAACACCTCTACTGCGTTCTGCCAAACCCTGACACTGCCAACAATGCAAAGAAGAAGCCCCGTAGTGCTTGATGGCAAAGGTCAAAAGCCACCAAGAACCCTTCAAGCTTCAAGTATGACTCGGCTTCCTGGCATTATAAAGAAATGAACCTTCCCTGGGTGTCTGAACAGCAGAGTCTCTCGCTGTCTTCCAATGCAGACTGAAGACCCACCTCTTCCGAGAGTACTTGGGCGAAGTGCAGTGTCGAGTATTATGGTCTCCATGTTGACTTTTGTGATTAGCAGTATCTACGCTTAGAGGTATCTTTGGATCCTAGTCTATACAAACTAGCTAAGGGTATTTTTCTGAGTAAACAGCGAAACACTTGTGTAAGTCGCTCTGAATAAGTGCCATAAATGTAAATGCAAATATTATCAAAGAATAGCCCCTTCAGTTTGCACAGAAGTCCCTCTAGTTACTGAATAATATGCCTTAGTGTGCAATAAGCCTTGAGGTGTTTAAGGGGTTAAGAGCTCATTGTCTCATCTGGGTGAGAGTTCCTTTTAAATGTGGCAAAAAGAACAATAACCATGTCTCTATCTATCCATTGTGCCAGGCTGTCTATCTACTGCACCTGTCCATCCATCTATCCATGTAGATTTGGAGCAGGAGTGTAATGACACCTAATTCCAGCTTTTATACCTTTTTTACAGATTTTGTTGGATTTGACACAAATGTAGCTCAAAGAAAAGCCATTAGCAGTAAATCGGCTATTTGTTCCAAATTGAACCTCTCCACTGTGATTGTATTAATTGGTCGGAATAATAGCTGGAGTGATTTGGTATGAAATGCTTCGCTGTAGAGAAACTTCTTTCCTCTATAATTTCTTTACAGTGGTGGAAATAGGAACCAGGAGTCTCCATGACTACAACAAAAATATGACCCTTTATTCTACACTTGTAGATTAATCTACACTTATATTGTGTTTTATTGCATACCTAATGTCTGTGATTGTAAAATAGTGGCAAAAACAGTTTTCCTTGGTGAAATATTATTATATATTATTATTATATATATTATATTTTGCTTTACAACACCCTGCGTGGACCCCTCCACCAGGAATGTATTTAGAGATGTGTTGTAGGGCAAAGCTGTATCTCAAAACTTAACAACAGTGTCACAGGCATTACTCATTATATTCATATCCTTTAAACCCTTAAATAGCCTATGGCCTGTCGGTGGGCCCAAAATGTTATTACAAATTTCTGTTACCAAAGAATAGCCCTGCCAGTTTGTACAGAAGTCCCTGTAGTTTCTGAGTCATAAGCCTTATTGTGTAACAAGCCTTGGAGTGTTGTAAGCCTTGGATTATTGTAATGTTTTTTTTTGCGACTTTCTTTTAAGGCATTAAACCTTTCAGATCTGTGGTTCCATTCACCACCACTGATTTGGTAGCATTTCACACTCTGAAAGACTTTCCATAACAGAACAAATTCTAGATCCGACGGAGTGTTTTTATGCTGGTTCTGGTCTAATTAAACGAGGAGGATCTACTCAGCTCATCTGAAATAGAAATGTGTTGAAATCTGATCTTGTTCTATCGGATCTCAATGACGCAAGACAAATTGTGTTGAAAACTGTAGATTTGCAAAACAGCAACTGTATCGCTTTGGCTTTTTGAACTGGTACAGGAAAAAACATCAAGCATTAATTAAACACCCAGCATGTGTGTGTGTGTGTGTGTTCAGGAAATGGGTTGTTTTTAACACATTAATGCCATATGAAATTTATGTCTTTTCTCCAGAGATACAGAAGCAGGTCAGATCTCCTGTGGGCTCTGTTTTTAAACATTCTACAGTGAATCTTCAAATCTACCCTCCTGTTCTCAAAGGAGCGAACTACCGTTTGAAATCTTCTGCTGTGTTTACATTTACATTTAGTCCTTTGGCCGACACACTTACCCAGAGCAACTTATAAACCTATGAAGCATTAAACCAAAAAAAGCCCAAGAAATACTGAGGGGATTCATAACTCAATTTTCAAAACTCTTACAATTTCACAGATTTCATATTAAATAAATATCCTTAAACACGTTTAAAGCAACAATATACAAGAATTGGTGTTTTTGCTCCAGAGCGCCCCCTACAGTTTTTCTTCACTGCAGTAAATGCAAATCGTGCTACTAGCTCCCCCTAATGGACAGCTGTGCACATGCATAAGCACAGAGATCTCCATAGTGTTCCATAGTGCAGAAGCAGCATTCCAAGCCTGGAGTAGCAAAGACAGAGATACCATTCTCTCTATTAGAGTCATTGTTCCATCAAAATTATTTTTTTATAATATTATACTATTGCTTAAAACTGAAAAATCTCGGCCTAGAAAGACTACTGCGGCACCACACCTGTAGGAGATGAAATGTTCACTGCAGATGTAGTCTAGTAGTTAGATGTATGTATATAAGCTCTGTTTCTGTTAGCTGTGTTATGTTGTAGCTCATTCAAACAGCAATACAGGTCAAAACATTCCTTATAACTTCAGAGGCTAAACTGCAAAAGGCTAAATAGGTGAAACTATGGAAACGTGTGACATCACAGTAGCTTAAGAGCAAGCTTATTTTATATAGATTGATATACTGTTGTTTTTTAGTCATGGTGTTAAGTAAGCAAAATCAACATCTGTCTAATATCGTAGCTTGATGTCAATGTTTGTTTGTTTGTTTGTTTGTTTGTCTGTTTTATTTATTTGTTTGTTGAATTTTTCCCTTTTTCTCCCAGTTTGGTACTGCCAATTAGCCCAAACATGGGCACTGCCAAGGAACAACACTGGGCATCCAAAACCCAATGTCCAAACACAGCAACCAAAACACAATGGAGAAAAAAAAAAGATACCTACAGCATTTGCATGTCGTTCGCTGGCCTCATACAACATTGCTACATTGCTCATCCCTTGCCTGTTCTAAGAACTTTCTGATCAGCTTTCACTCATCAGATGTACTTATCGTGAGAGCATGGCCAATTGTGCTTTCTCAGACTCCGGCTGCCGATGGCAAAGAAGCAATTCTCAGGATTGGAACTTGCGAGCCCTGGATCATAGTGGCAGCGCATTAGGTCACTGAGTCAGTGTTGTTTTTTGACAGACATGTGACTTTGATCTTTCAACCAGAAATGGGTTTTTGATGTCAACCTGTTTTTAACTGACAGCTAAAATTTACCATCCAACATTCTTCTGATGTCAAACTGATGTCTGGTGCCTGCTGGGTCATTTCAAAAAGGAGATTCATGCCGTATTCATTGTTGTGCACAGCTTAATGAGGTGCTACTTTTTAATGGTTTGTTTGTCCAAACTTCTTCACAAACCTCAGAGAAGGTAATTATAGCGATCTACTGTATTTCTCATAGGAATCAAATATGATGAAGTTAGAGCTGTATCACCCGTCCTCGATTTCCAGTTTAGAATTATTGTGAGTGTGATAAGTCACTGCTGCATGCATGCCTGATGAGAGTGTGTGTATGAGAGACAGAGTTTGTATGCGTAGGAGGCCGTGGACGAGATTGGCAGGCCGGGAATGTAAGAACAAAATTCATCTCATTGTTTAAACAATTAATATAAGGATAAGGGCTTTGTTTGAACAAATGTCGGGATAATAGAGGAAACGACAGTTTTGATGGATTTCGGAGTCACAGTCATCCGAGGAAGAACATCAGAACCCTAAATATTTGGGAAGGTGATTACAGGGAATTTAGTGTTTTCGTTGTTGTTCTTGTTGATTAAAAAGCCGGTTTAAGCGCCTGCTAGGCATATTGGCATAGTCGTAACTTTCTTCCCCTAAACGCGTATTTGCACACATTTGTAATCGGCTTTTCATCTCAGAAATGTTTGCTATGTGTGACATACAGCTGGAAGCAGTGAGTTGATTCCATGTCTTTTAGTTGTTGTACTTGATTATCTTTTACGCCCCCCAGGAAGCCGCATTCGGGAGGCTTTACTTGAGTAGAATTGGAATTGAAAGTTACTTTGTCCTCCGCCACATTGCTCCAGACTGTTACACTTACAGTAAGCCAGTTGGAGTAACATTTAACACTGACTTAAAAGAAAGATTTTTGAATAGTCATTAGAATTAAACTAGCTTTTATTACTGTGACTTTATGTAATTGGTCTCTGTCCTGATTGAGTGTCTTATATCATACTTTCACAAAGCAGTCTGTGCTAACACACATCTCAGGAAAGTCAATGTGAATGTGGGTCATGCTGCCAGCCATCAGCAGCCAGAGCCTAACAGAGCACAATTGGCCATGCTCTCCTGGTGGGCAAATGGCTCTCACTCCCCACATCACTTCAGTGTGATGCCGGCTGGCACAGGTGTCTGCTGGCTGGCGCAACAAAGCTGAGTACTGTAGGTACCCTTGCTCACCAGTAGGAGACAGCACCATCAAAAACTCCCAATGCATGTTTAACACCAGAAGAAGAAAATGGGTGTGGCTACACAGGTGATAAAAAGATTGTCCCAACAAAAAATCAACCTCTTTGAGTTTACCCAGCCAGATAAACACCCAACAGAAAGAAACAAAGGAACTAAGGGAGTCAGCTACCATTGTCCTAACACAGGACAGTCAGCTCTTGATGGGACTAGCTCTAATCACCTTACAAACCTATAGAATTTCAGCTGGACGTCTGATGAGTGTTTCCACACGGCTACTTTCTTCAAATCAAGCTTGCAACAGGTGGTCACGACCTGAACAAGGGTAAAGCGAACATTTCATCTTCGTGTTATTTTATGATGCCGTTGTAAAAACGTGCCCATTTCCCCCACAGTACCCAATGCTTTTCTCTAAGCGCGTTGGTTGTTCAGTGATCTTGTCTCGGTGGCAGTGGCTGGTTACGCATGTGTCAATCCTCACGCCCCAATGTTAGTGAGGTCAGGATGTTGGATGATCAACACCCCACCTCATCCCAGACCTCCTCAACATATCTCAAAAAGTGTTGGATGGAGCCACATCATTCCACAGAACACTGGACACATTCCACTGCTCCACATCTCACTGCTGGAGGACCAGAGAGTCCTATTCTATTGGCAGTACTTCTCTGCAGGGAATAGGGAAGCTGTGAGTGTGTGTTTGCATTTGCACATCTGTGTCAAGCAATGGGCACAAATTAAATTTGCTGAATGCATTCATTAGAAGGGCTGTCCACAAACAATTGGACCTGCAGTGCATTTGCAGAAAAAAATTTGCATGGCTGTTAATTTCTGCTATTTGTTAGCTATGTTAGCCCCCTAGATTCTGTTCAAAATGAAAGCTCAGGCCAAGTCTTGGCTGAAAAGAGCAAGGATTTATTGGACAATGTGTTCAATAAATCAACAACATTCCCGTAACGAGAGGTACAGTACATTGATTAGGTTTGAGATTTGTTTTCACTTGCAAAGACATAATTTCATTGTAGTGTTTTAGCCAGCGTCTTTATTTAGTTTGTAAACTCTGTTGCCTCACAGACAGTATCTCAGACAGTGAACCTGCGAGATGGAGGTAATAGAATCTATTTTTGCAGTGTAAGTCTAAATCTGCAGCCCTTGGGCCAGCAGCGAGGTCGGTCGATGCAATCAAAATAATACCAGATTAAGGTCCCATCGTTTTGGAGAGGGCGTCCAGTGGCCTGACACTTCAAACCTCAGAGCCAGGCGCCTCTCCTGGAGCCAGTCCCTCCAACTGCCCATAATTGGTTCGATGTCTGTAGGGGGAGGGAAAAAAATAAATAAATAAGTAAAATGCTAGAGCCACTCTGCTTTTCATCTTTTGCTCTCTTTCATCTGAGAAGCAGATGGCGGAAGAGTTTGACGCTTTGAAAGGCGAAGATTGCTGAGCAGCGTGAGGCCGCACTTTGGTGGAAGCGATTTGGACTTGAAAGTTTTGCAGCGAGTCTGGGGTCCACACTGGCTGGCCGCCGCTGCTTCGTTGTGTTTGCTTTGATTCGCTCTTTAGTGGACGAGGCATTCGGGCCTGCCGAACCGGACGATGTTTTTGGACCATGAGCTCGGAAGCCGGACACTGGCGAGTTATTACAGCTCGGCAATACACTGACAACACTGAAGGCCAGCTGTAAGTACAGAAGATGTCGCAGTCATTCAACTTCCTAAGGGTGTAGCTAATCAAGGAAAAGCTCTGGCCACTAATTGCATCAGATTTGCCATGATGAGCGGTTTCATGTTATAGACTTCTGGAGTGAATGTATTTTGTGTTGGGAACCTTGCATCCAGTTCAATTTTGATGAAATTGGAGAGTGTAATTTATCCACAACCAGCAGCACTAAATCGCTGGCTGTTGGGACCTCTCACATAACAGTTCTGAAGCTCCAAAATGGAAGAAATGCTCATTTTAACCATGTTTAGGCGTGATCCTTTGAACAATACTGTATCGACCTACCCTAAAAAAGAGACTTCAGTCAGTCTGGAGACTGTATTTCTAAGATTACTTTAGGGATATTGTGCTCACTGTGAGCTATCCAAATGGCTAAGTGCTATGCGGGCTCCTTGGCTAAGCACAGCTACGATCACCCCATTGTCAGTCAATACAAGCTCAGTGACAAAGATCCAGCTGTGTCACACTGTCTACTGTCCATGAAAGGCTTTCTACTATGTGGATATGTTTGCAATTAGCCTCATGAATGTTAGTGAGGTCAGCATGTTAGAAGATCACCACCCCACCTCATCCCCAACTCTCCAACTCATCTCAAAAATACTGGATGGAGCTCCATCATTGCAGAGAGCACAGTTCCACTGCTCCACAGATCAATCCTTTATACCCCTCGAGCCCACGCCTGGCATTAGGCATTGAGCCAGTAGGTTTGTTCTAGTTTATCTGCTTCAGAGTCCTGTTCTCTTAGCAGTTCTTATCTACAGGGACTAAACAAGCTGTGTGTGTGTGTGTGTGTGCATTTGCACATCTGTGTTAGCACTGAGTGCAACTTTAAGAAGCTGAATGCATTTGTTAGAAGGGTTATCCACAAACATTTGGACTTATAGTGTATATTAAGGATTAATTTTTCTATGAATTTGTCTTCATAGCACTTTTTAGGATTCAATATGTTCTATTTTGCTCTTCCAAAGCCATGAAAAACAGGATAGGACAGAAGTACAGACAGACAGAAGACCCGAGTCATCCATTATCTTTGCTCTTCATTTACTTTCCTGCCAAGATCTGTTCTTGAAAGTGAGGCTATCTCACTGTCTGGAACATCACTCAAGCTGTGAACGTAGGCGAAAAGAGCAAGTAAGCGATGCTGAAGTCTCCAGCGAAGTTCAGAGTGGGACTTGCCGTGCTTTTACTGAGTGTGCTTATACGGCTTGTCAGTGGAACCATTCAGTGGCCACAATAGCTAGTGGTGAAGGACTTTAGAAGAGGTTTAACAGAACTTAAATGCCTTGGCATTTATTGCTTTCGCTTTTGCTTTCGCTTCCACTTCAGCTCTGCATCATTTTGTGCAGAACACCTTTCAGCATGTTCAATTCAATTGAGCTTTATTGTTGTTATACTAATACTGGGTTGTAAGGTAGGATGTGTGCTTAGACAATAAGTACAAAGACAATTAATACAATAATTGACAAAAATATGCATGTACATCTGCAAATATGTGCATGAAGGCTGGGTAATTAAAATTCAAACTAAGTTGCTACACTAAGAGTAAAATGAAAAACATATGCAAACAAGCAATGTGCTGTGCATATAAATGAAGAGTAAAACAGGAGTTCAGGGGTGTATGCTGAGGTAGACCAGTCTGCTGTTATAAACAGCACCATGTGTGCAAACAAGTGCAGGAATAAGTATAGCAGCTTGGTGCTCAGGTAATGAGAAGAGTACACAGCTTTAGTACAGAAAGGGAGTTTGAGTCAAAGTGCTTATTCAGGCTGAGGTTGGTGTTGCTGGTGAGACCCGTTTAAGAGCACATGGGAAGAAACTGTTTTTGAAGCTCTGATGTTCCTGTACCTCTTTGTGGGTGGCAGGGGTTGAAACAGGAAGTGTCTAGGGTAAGTGGGGTCAGAGGAGATTGTTGGCTTTCCTCTGACATCTCTTGTTGTAAAGGACATGTATGGGTATGAGGGCAGTGCAGGGCAGTGCAGTGATGTACTCGGCAGCTTTCACCATTCTCTGCAGAGCCTTGTGTTCAGCAGCAGTGGGTCAGGATGCTTTCTACTGTGGACCTATAAAAAGTTGCAGAGGGCTGTTGTGGCAGGCTGACTCTCCTCAGTCGCCAGAGGAAGTGGAGGTGTTGCCGTGTGACGTGTTGAGTGACCAGGTGAGATCCTCAGATATGTGGACACTGAGGAACATGAAGCTGCTCACTCTCTCCACTGCGGTCTTCTCGATGCTATTAGAAGTCAATGGTCAGCTCCTTGGTTTTGCTGACTTTGAGGGAGGGGATGATGAGGCACCAAAAAGGGAGGAAGTGAAGCTCCTTGCAGAGTGGTGCACTGACAGCAACCTCTCCAACAGCACCAAAACTCAAATGAGTTTAGAGCATGGATGAGTGAACACAGCTTTGTGGCCATCCTGTGCTGAGTGTGAGGGTGGGTGTGGGTGGGAGCCATGACCCATTACATGAGCTCTCTGGTATTTTAGACACCAAATTTATGACTGAAAACATAAACACGACTCCCATACCTGAGCACAATGGAGCTTTTTGGATCATTTTTATTGTTGGTTTTTGTTTGGTGTGCAACTGCTTCTGGACCATGCCAGTCCACTAGCCTGGGAGGAGTTAACCGCTCATTTTCAGCCTGGCACACTTTGTTAGCCCCTCTTGAGCTCCTGAGAGACTTGTTAATATTGTGAGAGCTAGCGCGCAGTTCCTTTTTAGACAAGGACTTTTTCCCGCTCCCTTCATCTCCTGGCATCCATCCTCCTTGTGCAGATGGCACCAATACCGACTCTGGCTCTGCGCGTGCCTCTGTGAGTGTAGTGGACAATAGTGGACAGGCCTTTCATGTTAGAATCAGGGCCGTGCTAGCCCAAAGAGACATCTGCTTCAGCTGGCAGCTTCGTAATGACACTGATATCACCACAGTGATACAGTTGCATTAGCACAGCATGGCTAATGTAGCAATTACAGCAGATTCAGTTTAATTAGCCAACTGATTAGCAATGAAATAACTAGTAGCAAAAAGCTAAATACTTTTTGCAATTGACATACATAGCACACAATAGTTACAGCATGGCTAACTTAGCAGTTAGCATTTGAAGAACTATGAAGAGATTTTGAAGGCATTTAGGGGGCGGCATGGTGGTACTAAAGGTAGTGCGTGTGCCACACCAGCCTGGTCTCAAGATGAATTTATACTCATGGGATCAAGACCATAACAGAAATAGCAGAACGCTGTGGCCACTGTTTTCTTAATTCTTCTTCGAGCACATGCCAGGTTGGGTATTTGGCAAAACCGTGCCACCAGTGGATGGGAGCTCCTTGTGAATCGCAAAATGTTTGTTCAAATATTATGATTTTTTTAAAGGAAACTTTAGTGGTATAAGAATGAACTGTATGAGATCTTGGGCCTGGGGTTATTGGTTGGCACCCTGTCTGGATGTATTACTGTCTTGTGCCCAAGGACTCTGGTAGACTCTGAAACCACCACAACCCTAGCCAAGAAGAAGCAGGTTAAAAGATTGATGGATGGATGGATGCATGCTTGCATAGGAAACAACAAAGAAAAGCTACAATATGGCTAATATATCAACTTGTCACAGTTAATTAAATAAAATAACTCGTAAAAAAGGCAAATCGCTGAGCACAATATTTGTGAGAATGCCGCTAGAGCATGAGGTGGCTAAAATAGCAATCGGTGTAACCCTGCCCATTCAGTGAACCATAAACCACAAACCAAAAGGTCATGGTCTTGATCCCAACTACTCTTGGTTTTTCTGGAGATAGCATCACAGAGACATGTTGCACCACTGAACTGGAAACGGCCCTTTCGTTTTGGCTTGCAGTGCAGGGAGGTCATGCTTCATGAAATAAATAAGCACAGAGACATGTCAGTGAGGGAATGCTTCCATTCTGATTCACTTGATTCAGTTATCGAGCAAAACAAGATCCAGATGTGCCTGCTAAATCAAGACATCTGGAGCCAGCTCTATTCTCCAGCTAATAAATATCCCAGATAATATCATGCAACATAACATGATGCGTTTTGTGTTGTCTTGTACTAGGCCTTTCGAATATCAGACTATAAATGACTCTGCCACAAATGTAATATTGCAAGCCATTCGAAGCTACTGCAGACATAACCTCAATGTAATAATGACTACCTACTGTGTTAGCTTGATTAGCTGAGCCGTTAATTGTTTTGATACAAATTATATTAGTAACATTGTAGAGTTTTTATTGAAACACTATACTGGAAAAATTTAAATCAACTGTGTTGGCAAAGTCTACAACCCTTAATGTAGCAAATACTTTTGAAAAATGTTGGAAATGTTCCTATAAGAGTTTTCACCACTTTCCTTATGTTTTGCAGCAGTGGCTGGTCAGCTGGTTTGCTCTACAGAGGAGGTGTTGTGGCAGGTTGACTCCCTCCAGCCTTACAATTCTTAATCCTTACATGTTTTACATGAATTGTTCAGTGTACTAACAAACCACTGCACCTCAGTGACGGTAGAAAACATGGACACTGAGCTTCTGTTCCCTTCTGTTCTATAGAAATAAAGACAGAACTGTCCACCATGTTGTCAAATTTGCAACCAGAGCCTGCGTAGTAGAGAGCAGAGGCGGAGACAGACTTGCCTATTCTATTAATTTTTTTTTTTTCTTCCCTGGATTCCCAGTTTGTCCGGTAAATGAAAAGTTCCACTACAACTCAGCTATTCCATGTAATGAACAGAAAAGGGGCAATGCAGGTTCTACAGGCTACCTGTCTTTCAGCCAAGGCTGTCACTCACTTCATTCTGAAGGGTTTCAAAACTGGGGGAAAAAATGGGCCAATGACAGCACAGAGAAAATGGACTGTTGGAATTGGACACTGGAGTTGGAAAGACAGTATAGCGGAGGAAAATTAGATGAAAAATGGGCTGTTTTGTGATTGAAGCATATGGGGGTGGGTGGAGCTACACATCATACTGCAACCAGCCAGCAGAGGCACTAGACCTGTGTTTGCATTACTTTTGAGAGACGTTTTGCCGCCCATGTTAGTGCGACCAGCTGTATTACCAAAACCTTGTTGTTTTCCTTGTGAAATCTTGCAAAATTCAATGTACTTGTTTCTCCATCTGCACTGAATGCAGTGACCAGTTAACCAAGTTTGATGCCAGAGAAGACCGCAACCACCTCACAAAACCGGATGACTGTTGACCCTGCACGACTTGTGCCTGTTGCTAATTCTGTAATCCATACCCAGCGCCGCAGTGCTAGGAAGAGTGGTGCATTTAAACACTCTCCCTTGTTTTCCTGCTCTCCATCCTTTCTTCCAGGTCAGTGAGGCAGAGTGTGTAGAACTCCAGACTCCAAGAGTGTGGTCAGTCCAGTGGTCAGACAGAGTGAGAAAGAGGGAGAAAGAGAAATGTGTGCGGAGAGCCGAAGCGGCTGCTGGATCTCTAATTTAAGCCAGAGTGTGTCAGCTGTCTGGCTGGTAACAAGCACCTGAGCACCCTGCGCCTTATCACGCCGCGCTGGGCAGCTGGATGAAGGGCGAGGATGAGGAAGAGTGGACTCAGGCCAGAGTTAGAGAGCCACTCCCAACGGTATTCAACCCTCGACCTCTTTTTCTTATCCATGTCTCTGCTCTGTGTCTTCCTACCCTCCCTCTCGCTCTCACTCGTTCTTTCACTCTGACCTGGCCGGCAGTAATTGTAGAGTCTTCCCCTTGCTTTTTATATCTGCAGTAATGGGAAAGTGAGTCAGTATTTTGTGTGTGTGTGTGTGTGTGTGTGTGTGTGTGTGTGTGTGTGTGTGTGTGTGTGTGTGTGTGTGTGTGTGTGTGTGTGTGTGTGTGTGCGCGCGCGCGCCTGTGATCTGGAAGGTGCACTGACCCAAAGGGGAGTAGCTCCTCTAAAGCTTTTCCTCCACAACTGGGCTCTTGCACCGCTAGAGAACTAGAGTATTGCATACTAGGGCTGTGGTGTGGTTCATTGCAGAGAAATTTACCAACTTGGATTTCTTTACAGTGGTGGTGATCGGAACCAGGGTCACCATGTCTACAACCAGGGGCTTGTGATTGACAGGGGCCCTAAACATTTTTTTTTTCATCATTCATAGAATATTTTATTTCAAATGTTGCCTGATTTGCTCCTCCCCCTCCTTCGTTTACATGAAATGGTTCTTTCCACACTTAAAACAGGTGCGAATTGTAATTGCGAGCAGTGACCACGAGTTGGGAGAGAAGCACCGTGTTCTACATTAAAGAAAAATATGGAAAGAAAGAAAACGGATGACTGTATTTCACACCATTTGTCAGGAAGGAAGGTGGGTGTAGTCTGAGAGTGGTGGAAATAAACTTGGCTTAGTCTATAGTGAAACAGGCTGATGGAAGTTATTTAATGTCATCTCTAGAATTCTGTGTGTTTACAGGTGATGAAACCATCATGCATGTTATGCTGGTCTATGTTGGTCTATTTTATGCAGTCTAGTGTTGATCTGGTGCTGGTTTAACTGGACACCTAGTACTAGTCCTAGCCACCCAGCAAAACAACAAAAGGAGCGACAGAAATGTTAAATACTACTTTTGTCAATGAAGAATCCTTTTTTTTTTATTCAAGTTGTCTGAAAGCCGATAAAAACAGATAAATATATATTTTAAATAATGAAGTATTTTATTTCTACAGAATTGTCTTGTACAATTACACAACACATTTCAATAAACAGCGTCTTCTCATCCCTTTAACCTTGTAAACTACTTTTGGAGGTTTCAAACTTGCTTTCTTCACACTCTTTACTTTATAACTTCCATGTTTCATAAGATATACATACAATATGAAGGCGTAATATGAAAGCTGGAACTATGACGAGCTGAAATTCTCTTTTCATTGAAGTAGATCATAAAGGTACATATTTTGAGATAGCTAATTACATTCAGCTTTAAAGAAACATCATGCCCAAAATTACAATGCAGGAACCTGAATGAGGATATGAAGATGCAGAATTTTGACAACAATAGATTTCAGGGAATATTATGTACATTTTTTTTTACATTTTTTTTTTAATTTAGTATAAGGAAAATTTGTATTTCATAACCATTGATTTGGAAAAAATAGTTTACTCCCATATATCTGTGGTTATACAACTTATATGTATGAACAGTATTCTAAACAAAAAATCACTGAATTCTTGAGGGCATCCTGAAACTTGATTTGTCCATCTATGACCTTCCTATCAAAAATAATCCACCATTTAGCAATTAGCACAGGGACTCTTGTTTTGGCCTTAATTTTACACCTCCCTCAAGGTTGTAATCGGATGCGGAGGAAGCCTGCTGCACATTGAAGAAGCAGAATACTTGTTGTGATCAATGTTTAAAGCTATTTTTACAAAAATGACACATGTTACATGTGATCCTATATTTAGACTTGAATTACAGCATTACAGGTTGAATGCTCTTTTTATTCTAGTAATAGATACGTATAGGTACACCCATCAGAGGTACGGACTAGATCTCAGATGATGCTTTCACAGTTATGTGAAAAGTGAAAAAAAAATTGCATTTTGCATTGAGCAGTAAAATGTTAGCATATGGAAACAATCTGATGATCAAAAAACACACTTCTAATTAATTATTCGAAATAATTATTCTAATTAATCTTTCATTTTAAGGGTTATTTTACAAAAAACAGCAACATTTGTATTTATTTAATGCAGTTAATAATTTTATTTAAAGATACAGCCATGTAAACTCAAAAAAAAATAAAATCAAATCAAAAAATCAAAGAATAAAAAAGGTACAAATGTTTTTACAGAAAAATATATTGTAAAATGTACTGGGGATTATTATGATGATTGTTATTAATATTAATATTTTGTTTATTCATTTATCTTACAGCATAGCATGTATATTAATGTCCAGTTAGTGTCCATCTTGTGTTGTTGGCTCACAGACCACATAGATCTGCTACAATTTTAGGGGTTTCTAGTGAAATAACCTGTCAGCAAAAAAACAAGCTAGGTGTTTGAGATAAAGTGTCCTGTGACTGAATTACAGCGCAGTGCTGAGAGTAAGGGAAGGGGAAAAAAACATCATTAAGTATAATTAATGATCAGTGAAGTGCCAATAACTCTGCTAATTATGAGCTTTTTTAATGGAATGATATACTTGTGGAGGAACTTCACTGCGTCCGAATGCTTCACTATAAAGAAGCTGTGAGAGACAATTCTGAGCATTAGATAGGCCTGAAGTGATCTCTCACAATGAGGAGGAATATAATGTAGTATTATGTTAATTGGTTGTTTTCATAGGCCTAAATGAAACTCATAACTGTGGTCGTGTTGTCCTGCGTGGTGATGTGGGGGTTGTTATTCATTATTATAAAGACATTGCCACATTGCCTCCCTTATTAACTTGACTCTGTGGCTTGTTTCGTTGATGCTGTTCTCTCTCTCTCTCTCTCTCTCTCTCTCTCTCTCTCTCTCTCTCTCTCTCTCTCTCTCTCTCTCTCTCTCTTTAATGATCATTTGGTGCTTCATCGTCTTGATAGGCTGCTCCGGCGCAACCCTGTAAACCACATGACCCAAGACGATTAACAATGAAAATACATCAGTGCTTGTCGTGAGGATACCTGAAAGATACACAATTAAGGGTGTTACTTCAGGCACTTAAGATGCCATGCATGAGTAAAGTCCCTGCTCTCTGTTTTACTGTTATGACTATTCATCTTCGTGTCCTAACAAGAATTAACAGTTGAAGTGTGTGTTAATGGCTATGTTTCATTATACTGAGAGAAGAAGCAAAATAAGGACCGCATCAGAAATATGGAAGTTCCACGCTGGTCATTCAGTCAGGCTTGGTGTGGAATTAGTGCCAGAGAGCACCCAAATGGAGCTATTAAGTAGGCCTGCAAGCTTTGTGGCCTATTTTTAATTTTTAATAACACACATTCAATTCTACAGAATCCTCAAGAACTACATTTAATATATGTTTTGTTGTTCATTGCATCCTTCCTTTCTTTGCCTTTAGTACAACTTCCTTTTCTGCTTCTCAGCATCCAAGTCATTTTAAACACATTCAATGATTTTGAGGTCTGGGCTCTGTGGTGGGCAGTCCATTGTTTTGAGAACAGAAGCAGCGTCAGAGGTTTGGAATCTTCTCTTTTGCTGTCTGTTTGCTTTTCTCAGTTATGGTGCATGTCCACTGGAAGTAGGCATTGTTAAAGTAGGTTAAGATTTTTCATTTTTATTTAATCATGTTCTAAAATAATTCTGGAAGTCCAGATACTACAGTCATCAACTTTTCCTCCATATTTGTAAGACGTTTGTTCTGTGTATGACATATATATGACATACCAACCTCCTCTTCTCTGAATGGCTAGACACAGTGCAAGACTGCTCTTGACACAACGCAAGCAGTCATGTATCGTACATATGCGGCAGTTCTACCCATTAGAATTGACCATAACCCTTTCACAAGTATGGTCCCACCCGTGGGATCCGCACGTTCGAAAGTGATGCAGCAATCAGATTTAATTCTATTGATTCATCAAATATGTCTACTCTTTAGTCTACCCACAACATACAGCGCATCCTTTAAATGCAGGAATTAACCTTATTTGAACCAGAAATGGAAAACTCACCCTCGGCTCACTACAGGTAGCAAGAACTTACTTGTGAAAGGGTTAATAATTGTAACTTCTACAGTGTAGCTTAAACTGTTATCACCAAACCTTTCTGAATCATAGCTAATAAACTGAATACACATTTTAGCCAGGTTACCCACCAGTTTTGAAACATGAAGCAGTCTGGATATTAATTTAACAGAAATGAATTAGTGGTTACACATGTAGTTAACAATGAATGTACTAACTACTGTTTATATATTCACTGCTGCTGCTGGGTGAAGTTGTAGAGTTTATGTAATGAAAAGTGTATCAACATAGTTTTGACTCAAGTGTATCACCATGTTGAAAATTCTCTCTTATTATAAATATGTAACAGAGTGAAGTGATTACATTTAAATGAACTGCTGCTGCTTTTCCTTTTACGATGACTGAGATTTCATGTAATACGTAATTATGACATTTATGTGTAATCACATAAACTCACACTGCTGTAATGCATGAGTAACAGTGACTACATCACCAGTAGTTACAGGATTATTGCATGCTTTGTTAATGTGTAACTGCACAGCAATTGAAGACAATATAAAGTGTGGCCTAATTGTCATGCTGACATGGTTTAGCTTTTTTAAGCATCATACATAAATCATCTACAGCGCCATTCATCACAGCTTTTTACTAGTTACTGTAACATAACATACTGTATTAGAGTCACTTTGCCAGTTTGTAGATTTATCTGGCTCTCAATTGATTGTTTATTATCCTAAAGTTATGATTATTGATTCAGAACTTCTGGATGGTAGTGTATGTGTCAAGGTGGCACTAGGGGGCAGCATCCAAACCTGAAAAGGTGTGGGTGTGTGTGTGTGTGTGCATATGTATGTGTATATGTATATGTGTGTGGGTTATGTAAATATCTAGAAGATTGCACCTCTTTTGCCAGTTCTGGTTTCATATTGGGCACTGTTTGGGCCTTATCCTGCCAGATTATACTACCAGCCTGTACCCATAAACCCCTTCTTTAGGGGTGAAGGACATCCCTGACAAATTGCCAACAATAAAATTCAACAACAATTTTCCCTTTTTACCTCAAATCAAGTCAATCAGCTTTTAAACTGGATCGCTGGGGCTAATCTAGCTAACAAGTCATGGAAGCCAACAGCCCACCAGTTAGCATCATGTAAACTGTCTGTGACGTTGTTAAAGAAAATCAAGTAGTTTCTGGCACTTTATATTTTTAGTAAAAAGGTTACGACATAGTACCTAAAAAAGGTTATTTGACTTTTAACAACAGTGGAACCTCACTAGGTGCTGTGTAGAACCATCATTTTTCATGGTCTCCAAAGAACTATCTTCAACCATGCTTAATCATAGTGTAGCTGAGCAAAGAAGCATTCAGTTCTAAGCTTCTTTGGGTCTTCATTGTTTTATACACAATTCATTCATTTACTGCTTTTACTAAAGAACCCTTTAAGAACCCTTGTTTGATGTCCATTGTGTCCTACAATGTCAGAAAACACTCCTTCAGAGTTTACTTAAGACTTGTTTGATGTGAGTATGTGATGATTAAGGTGTGGAATGCTAATTGGTTATATAGTAAGTTATATATAGTTATATAGTAGATAATAATTACTTGTTAGCTACATTAGCCTCTCAGCTCCACTGAAAAAGAAGAAAAAGCACAATTCGGACACCGAATATCTCTTATCCAATTGCCTACATTTGTGACAGGGATGAATTTCCTTTTGAGTCAGACTATCCCTTTAAGACTTTAGTCTTAGCAGCTGATGCAGTCATCAGGCCTGCTTCAGTACCAGAGCAGCAAGCAACAATGAGCTAAGACAGTCAGAAGTGCGCGTCAAACGCTTTCCGTGACTCATCTGTAGTGTTTGCTAACTGTGACTCAGCATACTGCAGCAGATTTGTGTGTGTGTGTGTGTGTGTGTGTGTGTGTGTGTGTGTGTATGTATGTGTTATACTGTTTCTGTGTAGCCTTGACCTGTGCCATTAAAGTTCCCTCTCTCATACATATTTGGCCTTCTCTTTAATGGCAGTGGTAAAACAGGTGCGTTTTATGACTGTGCCACCTTTGCTTTGCGACCTCTACACAGAGTTTCAGTGTCAGTGCCCTTTTGCCGTGCGGACACACGGCTGTGGGTAAGGAAGTGCTCGAGGTCATGTGTAAAATTGTGGATTCCACTACCTTTAATGGCTTTAATGCAGGTGGATATAATAGCTCTGAAAGCAAGCTAGTTCATCTCGGCCCTGCCCGTGCCAAACAAATCAAATCTCCGAGAGATGTAAATTTAATGACACTCACCCTCTCTCGCTCTCTCTGTCACTTGCTCTCTCTCTCTGTCTCGCTCTCTGTCTCACACTATAGACCACCAGCTCTTTCAGAAAGCTTTAAACTGCTACTAAAGATACCAGCACTGAGCTGATTATTAACTCAACTTAAGTGGACCTGATTTATGCATATTGTTTCCCTTGTTAAGTGATATTATACACACACACACACACATTCGCACAGGTGTGTTTTTTTTTTGGGGGGGGGGGGGGGGGTTGTTACATTTTCCCTCTTTTCTCCCAAATTTGCCACTGCCAATTAACCCCCTATGTACATAATGTCCCCTGGCACTAGCAATGATGATTCTAACACAAGTGAAGCAGGCCACCTCCACTTATCGAACTGCCACCGATGCGGCGTCATTGGGCAACCGCCACACTCCAAGCATGGTACAGGTTCCCCAGTTCCATCACACCAGCTAACACACACCTGTTAATGCCAGCCAGCAGAGTACAGCCAATTGTGCTCTCTCAGACTCTGGCCGCCGATGGCAAAGCGGCATGGCTCAGGATTCAAACTTGCGCCCCCCTGGGCCATAGTGGTAGCGCATTAGACCGCCGAGCCACTTGGAGCCCCACACAGGTGTGTTTTAGACCTTCTGATGAATGTTTCCCATATATAAATATGTAGACATCGATAAGCTATTACATCTACTGGCAGGTGAAGTTAATAACGGTGATTACCTGCTTACAATGGCACTTGTCAAAGGTTGGGATCTACATATTAGGCAGCGAGTAAGGAGTCAGGTATTGAAGGTGATGAAGGTGTTAAAAGCATACAAATCACTTTTTGTCACTTTGACAAGAACTAAACTGTGACGACTGGGTCAAAACATCTCCAAAACATCAGACAGGTCTTGTGGGGAGTTCCTGGTTTGCAGTGGTCAGTACCTACCACAAGTGATCCAAGAAAGGACAACTGGTGAACCGGCCACAGGGTCATGGCTGCCCATGGCTCATTAATGTGATCCATGGAGGCCGAAACCTCACAACTTACAGGACTGAAAGGATCTGCTGCTAAAGTTTAGGTGCCAGATACCACAGGATGCCTTCTGAAGTCTTGTGGAGTCCATGCACGGATAATATTTGGCAGATGGTTTTAATGTTATGGTTAAAAAATGCATCTCAAAATTGGTAACTTTACAGGAGAAGCACAAAAACATCTTAACTTTCAGTGGAAGTCAATGAAAAAAAAAAAGTGTGTTATTCCAGGTCATTTTGGAGCATTTCTATTGGTCTGTTCGTCATTAATGTTATGACACAATATAAAATACATCTGACATTCAAATTATGTCAAAAAGTGAAGAATGACGTTCAGCTGGCAAGGTTGTTCGCATAGATGCGTGTATGTTTGCACTGGCACGAATTGAGGTCAGGTGATTGTCCGTGTGCTCCAGGTCTCTTTTGCCTTGTGTAACACACACCAGCACATTAGCAGCTCACCTGCCTCTAACATGAACACACACACACACACACACACACACACACACAGTCTCTGTGGCAATCCTCACAGGCCTTATTTACATGCAGCAGAGTCTAGGGAAAAGGGAACAGGGAATAGCAAAAGTTCGGAGGAGTTCAATAGAGAGAGAGAGAGAGGGAAATAAAGTAGCAGTAGGAGGGATCACACTATAAAGCTCAGAAGGACTTTGACTGTGTTATATTTTGCTGTTGCTGTTGGGTGGATGTGCGTGAGGTGCAGGATGATGTGGAGCTGACACGAGTGGAAAATATCCGCAGTTCAGAGAACAGGTGAGTTCTCACACTCTTTCACTTCATGTCTGAAATAATGCAAGAGGAACGGTGGACGGTTCCTGACTGCTGATCAGCTTCCTATATGAAGAAGTTCACGGTCAACTCCACGGTTGTGCCAGTTGTTAGAAAGCTAGTCATTCCCAATTACAGCTCAACTGTTTGTTTACAGATACCAACCAGGGTGTTTAGACATGTGCTCGTATTCAATATGGTGTTCACTACACTGTGATCTTGTGCATTATTGGATGTTCGTACAACTGTTTTACTGTTTGTTTGTTTTTTATGAATTTTTTTAGCATATCGGCAGGATAGATTAGCATATTAGCATAATAGTAAATATGTAAATATAAATATAATATATAAATAAATACTTATATACTTTGCTTCTTTAGTTTTGCATTATAGTTATGATGCTAATGTAGCAAACAAGCTTATGGACTGTATGTCTAAATCATCGCACACTCAGGGAACACCATGTTGTGCCAAGTAATTTATGAAACAACACTATAAAATTTATACTCTAAATATAAAATAAAACTTTTATACACCCCTTACGCATAATCTTAATCTCAACATTTTAAACAAGTAAATAACATTACACAAAAATATTAGTGTGTTTTGCTTATAGAACAAAAAATAGGAACTCTATCAGTCCGGTAGTTTTCAGTCCGATAATGTTTTATTTTGTGAAATAATATTTTTTATTCAGTGGCATAACATAATATTGTTAGCCAGACAGTGTTCTTTTTACGTCATCAAACATCATATTTCGAACCTGATTTTGTGTTTTATTATGTGATATAACTTAATATTTTCAGCCTGATGTTATACTTCATTACGTGATAGAATACAGTATTTTGAGCCTGATGTTATACATAATTTTTTTTGATACAATACAATATTTTTAGCCCAATGTTATATTTTATTTTGTGATAATATACAGCATTTTTAGCTCAATGTTATACTTTTATATATATAGAATACTGTATTTTCAGACCAATGCTATATGTTATGAATACTTTATTTTTTTATATATTCTGTATATATATATATATATATATATATATATATATATATATATATATACAGAATATATAAAAAAATAAAGTATATATAAAGTATATATATTGTGTGTGTGTGTGTGTGTGTGTGTGTGTATATATATATATATATATATATATATATATATATATATATATATATATATATATTGTGATTATGTGATAATTTGTCTCACTGTTGAGAAAATAGAAATATGTTAGTTTTCAAGTACAGAGTATAAATATGTTGTATTTATAAGCTTTACTTACGTGGAGATTTACAGTACAGTTTGTGTGTGTGTGTGTGTGTGTGTTTGTATTACAGAGAGTGAGACTGAGCGAGACAAAGAATGAACTCTGATCTGTTACTGTAATGATGTAATGATTTACCTACTGTGGTTATATAGAGGCCTAAGACACACAAAAACACATACATATGGTCTGTACTTAGACACTACTAGGCACAGTAAATGACCATCTGTAGGAGATAATGGTCTGTAGCACTCAAACTCGGCTCTCCATTTCGTCTCTGAGCGCTTTATCTCTGTGGAAAATTGTGAAGATCAGTGTGGAGTTTTAAGGTTAAAGGGTCACGCCATAGGAAGAAGCAAACTGCATCAACAGCTGAGCGGTTAGAGAATCGCGTGACAAGCTGTGACATTCACGCCGGCGTTTCACAACAAGTAAATAGCCTGTTTTGCGCTTTACGTGATTGACGGAAAATGTGTGAAATTTGAAATGTCGAAAAGTCAAGCGGAATAGCCGCACACGGGCCAGCGAGTGAGTGGCAGGCCGCTAAGCTAGGTCACGGTATTGCTCCTCGAGAATTCTGAAAAGCCACAATATCACAAACCGAGACTGAATGCGGGAAATGGCACACTTTCGGCAGAGGAAAATATGCAACAGCTGAAAATACAGATAAATGCGATCAAAAAGTTTGGAATCACGGATTTGGAATTAGGCTTCTTCTGCTGTAAGCTTAGCAGTGCTTGGGCTTCATGTGATTCATGCTAGCTCAAGATTAGCATGGTAGCGCTTGGCATCAGGGCTTTTTAATACTGAACGCTGCTGTTAAACAGGAGCAAGACTACCATATAATGATGCACTTTTGGTTGTGATGGTGCCATTTGTAAATGCTATGTAGCTGAGGTTTTCTTCAAGGGGAACTTCACCTATCTTTAAAAATTCATGTGTAAGTTATTAAATTTAGAGTCATTCAGAGTGGTTTGGTGTGAAGTGCTCTGTTCTAGAGATGCTTCCTAAGTCAGGATACTTCACAGTGGAGGCGTCTCTAAAAGATAAATCACAGAATGTTATTATATTACATGGTTATGAATGCCTTAATATTGCAAAGGTTTTGGCCAAATATTTATTTTTAAATATACATATAGGCCAAATATAGTCCCAAAATATATTTTTCCTTTTTTGTGTATAATTTCCCACTACTTTATCATCAGAAGAAACACCGTAGATCCAAAAAAACAAATGTCAATGTCTTTTTTACTGCCTTTTTTTGCAGATTTTGGTTGTCAAATAATAACTACTACTGCAATAATCAAATTTTAATCTTTTCTCATTATTTTCTCACTTTCTAATTAAATCACTTCACAACAGCATTCTAGAAATTATTATAAGAGCCCATAGTTATTAGTGTTATTATTAGTATTTCTATGGTTATTATGCTAATTCATTCCTAATTTTGTACATTTATTTTAGAATCTCTCAGCTGTGTTCTCAGCTACAGTTTGCTGAGGTTTTGCAACTTGCTCCTGATTATTTGAAATGTGTGTGTGTCAACCATTTAATACATTTATCTCCAAGACAATGACAATTATACAAAATATGAGGGATTAAATGTTTTGTAACCTACATACTGTTACATAATATAACACAATGTTACGTTGTGAAAGAAGGAGAGATGTCTGTGTATCTGTGTATCAGGCCTACGTACAAGCTGTCAGGGTTGGTGGTTCTAGCCTTTCTCTTACTGAAAAAATGAACCAGACATTTAAATTGTGTAAAGACTGTAATACAGGTAACTCATTCAAGCTGGCCTGTTAGATCATGAGTTGCATTTATAACATTAGCAGCTATTACTTTTTTCTCTTTTTCTTTGGCCAAGGTTTGCCTGTGCATACAAAAGTTTGGGCACCCTTATTTTAGCATTTTATTGAATTAAGTAGTAGTAAACAGACTCTGTAGCTAATCAAACACCACGAAAAAAGTTTCTTACATTTTGTCTTGAAAAAAGTCTCAACAAAGACTTCAAAATGTGTTTCTGGGCACAGAATTGTTCACAGCTCTGCTCTTATACTGATGCATTCCACTGTCGTCCTAAACTGAACAAATCTCAAATAAGTGAATGGTTAAGAATGGTTGGTGGATAAGGCTTACGTTATTTTTTTTAGCAAATCCTAATGCACAGTTACTGTCTGTCTTTCGTAACATAAAACAATCAAAAATCAAATGTAGCCTGTGTGCCTTACCCAAAAATGACTTGCGCCTACTTCAGCAGAAATCACAACCTGTGGACGCTTTTTATAGCAGCTAAAAGTCTTTCAGGTCTTGTGGTGTGTTCCCACTCTTCTTTGCAGAAGGTCTCTAGTTCAGAGATATTCTTGGGCTGTCCTGCTTGCTCAGCTTGTTTAAGACCTATCCACAAAGTTTCAACGATATTTAGGTCAGGATACTGAGAGTGCCATTCCAAAAAGCTTCAGTTGGTCTCTTTAGGTAGTAGATCGTGGATGCTGAGGTATATTTGGGATGATTATCCTGTTGTAGAAGCCATCCTCTTGTTAGCTTCAGCCTTGGTTTGACATTTGCATCCAGGATTTCATGGAATCCACTCTTCCCTGTGCAATACTGTCATTGTCACTGGCAGCAACACAAGCCTCATGCGTCACAGTTGGCAAGGTGTTCTTTTCATTAATGGCAGTTCTGTTACGGTTTCTGCAAATGTGCTTGTGTTGACTGTTACTGAAGTTCTGGTTTGACTTCATCAGTCCAGCACCTGTCTCCAGAATGCATCTGGTTTGTCTAGATGGTTGTAACATTTACTGAAAATATAGTGGAAGTGCTCTGTTGTAGAGATGCTTACTGAGACAGAATTTTTCACAGTAGTGGTGAAAAGAACCAGATATCTCGAAGAGGCTACATCATTTAGGGGAGGTTCTTCAGTTTAAAACTGTGGAGGAACCTTCCAGAAAAGATTTCCTTTTATAAGAGGAACTTCCAGAAACAGTGAGACTTCCTTTTAACAGTGAGACATCAGCATATGTGTGTCAGCATTTTATTCCATTTTATTCCATTTATTCCATAAATGAGATTAATGGTTAATGGTTAATGGTGGTAATAATAACTTTCTTCAGCCAAGGTTTGCCTGTGCATGCAAAAGTTTGTGCACCCCTGGCAACCTCACACATTTTATAATTTTCTTAAAATGAGAAGTAGTAAGAAAATGGAACTCATTCATCAATATCTTTGCTGATTATGCTCAACTGGCCCACTTCCAAACAGAAAGCTGGAGTGAATCCTTTAAGTATTTTATTTTTAAAAGGTTTAAAAGGTTTTTAATAATAATAAACCAATTTGGTTGCAGATTAGTGCCTGAAATGACATTAGTTTTGTGCATCTACTTCTGATAATAGCAGGAAAGCAAATATTTTCAATGTGGTCAGAATAGAGAAGAGCTTTATAGATGATTACAAAATGCCTAAGAAAGCAGTAGGACATCAATACGTAGGAGACCTAATGAAGGTGTTAAATTACAAAAGCTAAATGATGGAAAATTACAAAATTACAAGATAATTTCCACATTTCTTCTTGTTGTTCCCAACATACTCAAGATCTTGAAATCATTGTTTGTGGGTAGTTGCAATATTTAAGTCATGCAGATCAGTTTATTATTTTTCATGCCCCAAAAAAAAGTTACCGTAGTGCAGGTCTCTGGGAATGTAACATTGTTGGGGTGTTTTTTTTTTCACTAGCAGATGGAACTCACGTCACCTTCTAACCTCACTGATGAGTATTTTGGTCTCATGCATTTCAGCGAGGTTTGTTATCCTTCCCGTCTTTTCTGCAGATGCAAATGCGGCCTATCTTGCCACACACTTCAATTTGCACTCTGACCTTTCCTCCAAAGCACCCTCGCACACCTTAATCTCCATCATCCTCTTTTAATTACCCTCTAAAATTAAAACCTGAGAGAATGAATATGGTTTTCTGTGTGTGTGTGTGTGTGTGTGTGTGTGTGTCTGTCTGAGAGAAATAAATGCTCTTGTGGAGATTGAATCGTGGAATTAGAGCTGAGCCTGTATTTGAGCGAGGCCGTGGCAGAATGTGATTTATAAATAGGAAATGACCCTCTGCATATTTCATGCGTGGTTCCTGTGTCGGCCATTTTTCCCGCGCCATGTTCTGCTTTCGGAGCGCCGTGTCCCGCCTGATGCCCTGCTGAAATATTTAGAGCAACCGGAGACAATTACCAGGCCCTGTGGAAGAGCAGGACACGATGGTTGTCACACACACACACACACACACACACACACACACACACACACACACACACACATACATATACACATACACACATTTGGGTCCTCATGCTGGCTCTGGTTCAAAACAGCTTTACAAGTTGCAAGCATCAATTTTTATTGATGCTTATGGCTAGGTATGCTGTCTGTGCCTACGCAGGGATTTCATAAGACATACGTACATAAGCATTGAGAAGCGCCTTTAAAAGCAATACTTCAATATTTAGGATCGGCTTATATCAGTATTCCGACTGATCCTGGTGCCACACCATGATATTGACGGAGTGGCAACACTTTCTTAAAGGCTTCAGTTCGTAAACAGCCTCAGTTCTTCAGGGCATGGATTCCACAAGATGTTGGAAACATTCCTTGAGATTCTGGTCTGTGTTGACATGATTGCATCACGCAGTTCTTGCACTTTCATTATGCGAACCTACCGTTCTCCCACATCCCAAAGGTTTTCTACTGGATTCAACAGCAGCTACTGGCAAGACCAAAGTAGAAGAACACTCATTGGCCTGTTTTCCACTGCAGGGCTAATTGGTTACTAAGGAAGTGTACACATCAATAGCATCTCGTAATAATAATTATGCATCAGTTTCGCACATTAGTCTTACACCACAATTTCTAGGCTAATGTAGCACTAGCTAGCTGACACTAGCTGATGCTAGCTAACTCACATAGACCATAATTGAGCTGTTAGCATCGGGTAATCTGCATGCATACATCTCACTCATCACAAGTCTGTTTTACTTAACAAGTAAAGCAGTTAGCACTACGCTAATGGATAGCTATACATATGTAGGTCCTGGCATAACAGATGATATAGTCATGAAACCATGAATACGGTCCAGCACAGCTGTTAAACATCAACAAACTTTTAATACAAAAAGTCTCGAAGGTAATACTAGCTTCCACTAAGCAAGCCAGGTTATGTTAACACTGCAGCAGCGATGTTGGACAAGCCCATCAGCCAGGTCATGCTAACATTTGGATAGCAATGTTGGACGAGCCCAGCAGCCAGATCACGCTAATGCTGCTGTAGTGACGTTGGAGGTAGCTGACTCAAGTATGCTAAACTTTATTAAGCTACAGTGCACTAGAGTGTAAAGGTGCACATAAAGGTGCACTACCTACAAAGCCACACTAATGATCAGTGCGGCTGAAGAGTGCTAAAAACGAAAAGATCCAGTATCTTGCGGCACAAATGTGACACAAGTATGGCGGCAATCGGCGGATCCCGATGTCATTAAGCTCTTCTACAAAATAGTTTTGTGGCCCCAAGTACCGTTAGCCAACAGAGTTCCATGCTTACACTTACCCGCCATGCATAGAACTGTTCGGCCCTGCAGTGGAAAAGAGGCCACAGTTGTGTTCATGAGACAACTACACAAACAGGTTGGGTTTATTGATTTTCGCTGTTGGCTCCAAATTCTGATGCTACCATCTGGAGTGAGGAGCCTCAGCAGAAATCGAGAGTAATCAGACCAGGCTACGTTTCACCAGTCTTCAGCTGCCCAGTTTAGGTGAGCCTGTGCTGAGCCACTGCAGCCTCAACTTTCTGTTCTTCGCTGACAGAAGCTGCTGTTGAAGCCCTTTCTCCTCAGGGTTGTGCTTTCTGAGCTGCCTTTCTGCTCACTACAGTTGTACAATTGAGAGGTTATCTTGAGTTACTGTAGCCTTCCTGTCAGCTACATCCAATCTGACCATTCTCTGTTGACCTCTCTCATCAAAAAGCCATTTCCATCTTCAGAACTGCCGCTCACTGGATGTTTTTTTAATTTATTTATTACGGCATGCTGAGTGAACTCTAGAGACTGCTGTTCTAAAAATCCCATGAACCTTTGAGTGTACATGCCGTCTTACAGTTTAAGAAGTCTCTATATACATGGACTGTATGGACAAAAGTAAAAAAGTATTGGGACACCTGCTTATTCATTGTTTCTTCTGGAATAAAGGGGTGTATCCTGCATGTGTTGGAGTAATGTCTCTAATGTCCTGGGAAGAAGGCTTTCATCTAGATTTTAGGGCACTGCTGTGAGGATTTGATTGCATTCAGCGACAAGAGCGTAAGTGAAGTCAGAATGTTAGATGAGCACCACCTCATCCCCAACTCCACAAGTCATCCCAAAAGTACTGGATGGAGCACCACCATCATTCCCGAGAACACAGTTCCACTGTTCCACAGCTCAATGCTGGGGGGCTTAATACCCATCTAGCCCACTTCTGGCATTAGATACAGTGCCAACAGGTGTCGGCAGTGGGTGCAACCTTAATTAGATGAATGCATTTATTAGAAGGGGTGTCCACAAACATTTGGACATAGTGAGTGAGAGTGCCTTTCTTAGAATTTGCCAGTACAAGGTAGTGGAGAATCGTCCATCAAAAAGAAATGCGTTTAAGCATTTTATCACCGCTGTTGTTAAAGGCCTCATAGACGTGAATGGAAGCAGACACTTTCCTCTGAGTGATTTCTTTCTAGAGAGCTTACAACAGTCATGGAGTCGTTTCTGAAGGCCAACATTAAAGGTTAGCTGCTTGTCGTGAAGCTTCCTGATCTTCAAAAGGCAGAAAAAAAGAGGAAAGTCAAGATTGTGCAGGGCTTCAAAATGACTGGGTTAGTTTGAACTGTTTGTAGAAAGCTCGGGCATGGAGCTTTGATCAGGTGCTTTGGCTGGAAAGAGCGGAGAGCTGGCTCAGTCTAACACTCACTCTATCAGTCATGGGCAAACGGAGCTTTGAGAGGTGTGTGCATTAGAATGAGTTAAACTGATGTGGACTGTGAGAGACAGACAGAACACTTGTAGGTGCGTTCCTTTGTTGGTCATGTGACCCGGAGAGGTAGTTTTCCCTCAAGTGCCAATTAAAACCAGCAATACACACACACACACACACTCCTCTGGTTCAGAAGTATCCAGGACAATAAAGGGCTCCTGGTACACTACATACTGTACACACACACACACCTGGAGCAACTCCTCCACCTCCATAACAACACCTTCCCCTTTTCAAACAACTGCATTGGACTAATTAGCTAATTAGCACATATTTTTCCTGTACATAGACAGGCGTGGACACCAATCAGTCATAACATCATAGCACCACCTGCCTAATACTGTGTAGGTCCTTCTTGTGCTGCTACAATAGATCCGACCCTCTGATGCATGGACTCCACAAGACCTCTGAAAGCGTCCTGTGGTATCTGGCATCAAGACATTAGCAGTAGATCTTTTAAGTAAGTCCTGTAAGTTGTGAGGTGGGGCCTCTATGAGGACCAATTACCCAGGTACCCATGATACTGTTGCCAGTTCACCGGTAGGTACTGACCACTGCATACAGTGAAGACCCAGGAACAAGGCCTGCCTGATGTTTTGGAGACACTCTGACCAAGTTGTCTAGCCATTACAATTTGGTTCTTTTTGGAGTGGCTCTGATCCATTTTTCAGGTCCATTTTTCCTGTTTTTAACACACCACCTGTCTAATTCATCCCGCCCCTTTACAAGTGCCACTGTAAAGGAAGATAAGCAGTGTTTTTCACTTCTCCTGTCAGTGTTACTAATGTTATGGCTGATCAGGGTGTGCTTTCTAATATACACTACAAGTGTTTCTTTTGAAATCAAGGGTTTTAATAGAGGGCTTGTTCTCCTGTTGCTGCAGTAACACTAAATGCTGGAATTATTGATGCACTAGGATGAAAATCAAATAGGCCAGCATTCGGTCTTTGATGGTCAAGGTGGTTAAAAAAAGCTGGTCATCCAGGTGAAAACGTACCCTATGCTGGTAAGCTAGATGGGTAACCAGCTTTTAACCAGCATAGTGTGTATGCATTTGATTCTGGTCATGCTGATCAACCAGCTTGCTGATGTTGGCTGACCAGATAGGTCATGCTGGTCACACTGGCTGATGAACCTGTTGATTCTGGTCATGCTGCTCAACCAGCATAGTCAGGCCTGGTCATACTGGTGGTCTAGCTTGGTCAGGTTTAGACCAGCTAAACCATCACACCTAAACAAAAAAAAGCTGAGCTGGCCATGCTGGATTTTTCAGCAGGGAAATTAATGACACACCAGTCAAAAATTCACAAAATCCACAACATACCAACCCTAAAAACTACAAGTCAGTTGTTCAGTGTGGAAAGCAGCGGCGTTCAGTGCAGCGGAGCATAGGAATCCACCTGTGACGAGTTTAACAAAGCCGAGCGTTTCTTTATGTTGACCCCACATCACATCTCTGAATGGACAGACTAAAGACCAGCACTTACTGACCTTCATTCTGGAGGAGAAAAACTCCAGCAGGTTTAACTCCTCCCACTCAGTTCATGTAAACATTAGCAACATTAACGAGGGCCCTGAACACCACGAATAGCAAATACATACAACCTTGTGTTTCTACATTAAACTACTCACCAGGGTCTGTTTCTCAAGGCTTTTGACCAAACAGAAGTGTGATAATGGTCTGTTTGACCCGGGATGTAAAGGGAGAATTACCCAAGGCCATTGTGTTTTACCTCTCATTCATCAGTTTGGTCACAATTAAAATAACAAACCTTGATTAATTTCCTGTTAACTATATTCTAATTTAGCATTGGTAGGGTATTTATTTAATTGTTTATCAGATCAATTTATTCTAAATGCATATTATAATTATATTATATTATATATATTATATAATTGAATATGGATTGAACCTGGATTTCTATTAAATGTTGTTACAGGGTTGAACCTGAAGCTAAAATCCCCACCCACCATGTAATGTCTGTACAGAACACCTTGACTGATTGACACGTATGCCATCCAATACTACTACAAATACGATATGATATAGAAACCTAATGGAAAGAGTATAGGTTGGACCAACTCACTGATAAAGGTATAAGACTTTAATAATGCACACCAGCAAAGTTTTGTTTGTTGGACTAAACAAAGCAAAGAACTGCATCAAATTTGGTCACAATTAAATATCAAACCTTGAATAATTTCCTGTTAATTACTATTTTCATCCTGCATGTCATTTCTGGCTCCTCATTAAGAGGATTTTGTCATTTTATTGAAGACAAATGAGTTTTCCAGTGGCTGCGGCGCTAATGACAATACAATCCCATTGAAGTTGCCTTAGCGCAGAGTGTAAATGCCTCAGGATAGGATGAGAATTATAATTTCATATTTCTGAGCCTGAAGCGCTAAGAGCATCCAATGGCCCAGTGACTAATGATATTAGTGTCTTTTCGCTTTTGCCAGGCTAGATGTATTCATGCACATAATGATAATAATCATGATAATAATATTATAAAGGCCAGATTATTCCTAGTTAATGACACATGTTCAGTTGGGAAGTTTTACTATTCCAATGGGAAAGTTTTGCCTAATAGAGACCCACAACAGCCAATTAAGCCCTTTTCTAAAGAATGGTCAGGTGAAAACTATTAACTGCAGGTGTGATGATACCATTTATTAATAGTAGAGTGGTTAGGATAATACATTCCAAACAGGTGAGCAGTTAGTTCAGCCTGTAGCTCTAATCCTAAATGTACATCTACACTTTTATGAGATCCTAGAGGAACATTTAAGGTTTTTAATATAAAACTGTGGAGAAACCTCTTAAGGTGTTTTGAGGAAACTTAAAAAAACTTTGAAGGTTCCTCAAAGCACCTTAAGAGGTTTCTCCAGTTTCAAATTGAAAAACCCTAAGAGTATTATATATCACCACTATATTTGTGATATACTGTAGATATATAGTAGTATATGGTAGTTGGCCTAATTTGGCATTGGTAGGATATCCATTTAATTATTTAACATTTAAAATTTTATATTTATTCTAAATAAAAATTATTTCTATTTACATATTTACATTTTATATTTCTATTAAAAGTTGTTATAGGGTTGAACTTGTAGCCAAAATGCAATGTAATGTTCTGTAATGTCTGTACAGGACACCTTGACTGACTGACATGTTTGCCATCAAATACTATTCAATATGATATAGAAAGCTAATGGAAAGAGTATGGGTTGGACCAACTCACTGTTAAAAGTATAAGTTACTTGAGGAACCTTTGGAGGTTCTTGAATATGAAACTGTGGAGAACCTCTTAAGCTGCTCTGAAGAACCTTCAAAAAAGGTTTTAGAAGGTTCCTTGAAGATTCCTCAAAGCACCCTAAGAGGTTCCTCCACAGTTTCAAATAGAAGAACCCTTAAAAGTTCAGCAAGGAACTCATACCTTTAACAGTGTGGGATGAAGCTTGAGGGGTTATCAATTGATTCAGCTTAGCAAACCTGGGTTTCGTGCCTGCAACCTTGTGATCAATAACCCAGTGTTCTAATCAGTGGGCCATCGTCACCCCACTTTATGCCTGTAAATGCTGTAAATGGAAACAGAGGGCTTTTTACATTAGACCATCCCACATCTTGTCCAAAAGGAACGTCATGTTTGGGTCGGAACACCAGAGGTCCAGAGCCAACCAAGTGATTTTTATTCATTTCGTTTGTAAAAGCTGATGCTAACTATACTTTAATTGTTACCTGAGCTGTACTTTACTTTATTTAGAGCCGTGTTGAGAGCGCATTATTTTCTCCGAACACCTGGCCAAACATATCTTCACCTGAGCGTTCCTGGGCAGGCCGGCGGCACTGGAGCTGTAAATAATGCAAACACACGCAGGATATGGAGCATATCAAATGAAAAACCTGCCATTAGTGAGCAGTTTCGCCTCCAGCAAGAGCTATTCGGCCCTTAGCCCTGCACTTCACACACTCCCGCTTGCATTGTCTCACACCAAGGCGCGCACACATACACACACACACACACACACACACACACACACACACACACACACACACACACACATATAAATATATATATGCACTCTATCTGGAGGTGATTAGCTGGCTAGTGTCATTAGCAGGCCTATAATGATGACATGAGGTAAATGACACAAGTGTCTGATGCTGGAACAATCCAATCAGAAGCGTGGCGCAAGATTACAGCCACTGTTACAAATGGGGAATAAACAGCGCCAGATGCCAATACAGCCAGATACATATTACCATTTTACTGATGTTAGCCTGTTTCATCAATTGAATGTCCATTAGGCCACGTACTTTATTAATTGACCGTTAGGCATCAGGCGTTTACAGATGCATCCAGCCCGAGGCGAGAAATCCTCAATATTGCTTTAGGAGTAGCTTTCTTTTTGTAAACCACTGCAGTTACACTGATAACGCCATTAGTTGTTGTTTTTTTCAAATCTAGCCAAGCTTTATTGGCTATCCAGAAGGAGCACTTCTGAACTACTTATTGTGCCGGGACATACACAGAATTTAAAGAGGCACAGTCTGCTTGGCTTATAATTTTACTAGTTATAATAATAATAATAATAATAATAATAATAAGGTGAAGAAGAAGAATGTGTTATTAATAAACATGTTAGTAATGATATCACCAGTTATTTTACTAGTGATATTATTTTACTACTATTGTAGGAGTGATCAAATCCCGAGCTGGATAACCTCACACATGATTCTATATTAATAATTGCAGTTTTAATATTAATAATTTTATAACTTCTGGGTGTTTCTAAGAACAGAAATCAGTGACCATCAAACAAATACTGTACTTTCAAACTACATATCCAATAAAAGGACTGAAAAATGAATAGTATTGAGTAGTTATGGATAGTACAGAGAGGAGGATGGGTCGGGTCCCCCTTGTGAGTCTTGGTTCCTCCCAAGGTTTCTTCCTCCAGCTCTGAGGAAGTTTTTCCTTGCCACTGTCGCTGTTGGCTTGCTCACTGGGGGTCTTTGATCCTTCATGTATTACGTTATTTCTTCTTCTTTTTGTCTCTGTCTTTTATGAATTATTAATTATGTAAAGCTGCTTTGTGACGACAACAGTTGTAAAAAGCGCTATACAAATAAATCTGACTTGACTTGACTTGAGTTCTACCAGAAGACTCCAGCCCGAGGCGAGAAATCTTCAATATCGCTTTAGGAGTAGCTTTCTTTTCTCTGCAGTTCCACTGATAACGCCATTCTATAAATCGCCAGAATATAAAAGAAGAAGAGTCTGCTTGCCTTATAATATTACTCATTAACAATTAAAATAATATTAATTATAATGTATTAGTAATATTACTATCAATATTTCCTTTCCAATGCAGCTTAAAACTACATGTGAAATTGCGATTTGTGCCCTGTGTTACCAGCTAGCATAAAGAAAGCCTATGCTAATGTAAATGATGTCTTTGCTAGTTTAATTAATGGCTTTGCTACAGTGGTCTAATGTGTATTGTTGGTAGGATATATGGCTATAAGTGGCTATAAAACATTTACGAATGCCCATTACTATAAAAAAAAATGTCTCCAACTAAAAGCATTATCTGCTCAAGCTTTTGGAAAGATGCTGAAGCATTATAGGCCATGTAGCGCCCTGAAAAAGAACTGACTTTTTACCGCATGGATTTTAGTGAGGCACAGTGTTTTAACAGTGATCAAATCCCAAGCTGGATAACCTAACATGTGATTCTATATCGGTCATTTTTAATATTTATCATTTAATAACATCTGGGTGTTTCTAAGATGCGAAATCAGTGACAAATACTGTACTTTTAATCAACATATGTAATAAAATGAGTGTAAAATGAATAGTATTAAGTAGTTATGAACAGTTATACATAACTTTTAAATGGTGGCATATGTGGTTCATTCGCTTTCTAGCCGCTACCAGCAGCCAACGCTGTAGGCAGTGCGTGAAATAAGTTAAAAGGTCAGGGATGATATGTGTATGATTGCCCGGTAGGTTGACCCTCCACTCCTTCCTCTTTTACCACTCCATCCTTCTCTCCCTCCACAGGCATAAAGCAAGTTGCTGTTGCCATAACGACACCCCAGCGCTCCATATGATGGCTCTCCTGACGCAGCTCAGACTTCTGCTGTGGAAGAACTTCACTCTGCGCAGGAGGCAGAAGGTACACACAGACTCACACACACACACATACTCATGTACAATCACAACTCTGATAGTGTGAGGTGTTGTTTTATGAAGGATGTAAGGTGACATTTTCTGCCCTGGGACAGCTGGGAGAGAGAGAAGTTTCAGAGTTAGAGTTACAGATGGAAATAATGGACAAATAAAATAAAAAGATGCTGTCAGACACTGCCTCTCGTGTATCTTTGTCTACGCAACAAACTACGATTAGAGACATCAAACTCCATATGAGAAACCAATGCCACTGGCAGCAACACAACCCATGAACACAAAGCAGGATAGATCCACCATTGGCAAAGTGTCCTTTTCAAAGAGAGAAATGGATGGAGATGACCAACAGACAAAATCAGAAAGCACAAGAAAGAAAGAAAGAAATGAAGAAAGAAAAAGAGAAATATAAAGAAAAAAAGAAAGCAATGGAAAAAAGAAAAACAATATATATATCCTGAGCTGGATAACCTCACACATATATAATATAACATATAATATAAAATAAATAATAATAATTAAATAAAAAATTAATAAAGAAAGAAACAAGAAAGAAAGAAAAAGAAGAAAGAAACAAAGAAAAAGAAAAGAGAGAAAGAAGAAAGAAAGAAAGAAAGAAAGAAAGAAGGAATGGAGGAAAAAAGAAAGAAAGAAGAGAGAAAGAAATAAAGAAAGAGAAAAAAGAGAGAAAGAAAGAAGGAATGGAAAAAAGAAAGAAAGAAAGAGAGAAAAAAGAAAGAGAAAGAAAGAAAGAAAGAGAAAGAAAGAAAGAAAGAAAGAAAGAAAAAAGAGAGAAAGAAAGAAAGAAAGAAAAAAGAAAGAAAAAGAGAGAAAGAAAGAGAGAAAGAAAGAAAGAAAGAAAGAAAGAAAGAAAGAGAAAAAAAGAGAGAAAGAAAGAAAGAAAGAAAGAGAAAAAAAGAGAGAAAGAAAGAAGGAATGGAAAAAAGAAAAAAGAGAGAAAGAAAGATAAAAAAAGAGAGAAAGAAAGAAGGAATGGAAAAAAGAAAGAAAGAAAGAAAGAGAAAAAAAGAGAGAAAGAAAGAAGGAATGGAAAAAAGAAAGAAAGAAAGAAAGAAAAAAGAGAGAAAGAAAGAAGGAATGGAAAAAAGAAAAAAAGAAAAAAGAGAGAAAAAAAAGAAAGAAAGAAAGAAAAAAAGAAAGAAAAGAGAGAGAGAAAGAAAGAAAGACAACTACTCCATGTAACCAACTGGAAGGGGGCAATGCAGGTCCTGCAGATGGTCTCCAGTCAAGGCTGTCACTTCTACAGCCATTGTGATAGATCCACCCCCATGCTTTGCAGTTGGCAAAGTGTTCTCATCGTAGAGAGAGAGAGAGAGAGAGAGAGAGAGAGAGAGAGAGAGAGAATGATGGAGAAAGAGAACAGATGTGAGAAGTCAATGAGGAATAGTATCACACACACACACACCTTCAGATGCCCCACTGCTCTTTATTATCAGTGGTGTTAAACAAACTGCTCCGGTGTTAAAGCTCAGTGAAGCGAGGTTTAGTCATTAACACTGAGAGATATTCAGGATCTTAGCGCTCTGCTAAACATCGGCTCGTCCTTCTCTGCACTACAAGCAACCGTGCTGTGCTGTTCTCAGCGCTATCAGAACGCACAGTTCCTGCTAAAACTACTTTCAGGAATAGCGCATCACAGTATAAAAATACAATGCCACTGGCAGCAACACAACCCCAAAGCATGATAGACCCACCCCCATGCTTTACAGTTGGCAATGTGTTCTTTACTTGCAATGCAGATCCTTTGTTTATCCTTCATATCTTTGCCAATTGTGACCAAATAGTTCTGTTATGACTTCATCAGTGCACAGTACACTGTCAAAAGTATGAGATCCTTGAGGAACTTTTGGAGGTTCTTCAATTTGAAATTGTGAAGGAACCTCTTAAGGTGCTTTGAGGAACCTTCAAGAAAAGGATTTTAGAAGAAAAGGGTTAACTGAGGTTTCCTCTTCCTTAAAAATTCTGCAAGCAATGCTGCACAGTGGAACAGTGCACGACCCCAAGTTCATAAGTAGTAGCATGTTTTGGTTTTGGTTTACCTGTCTTACCAGCAAATTGTACTTTACTGCTGCTAAACAACAGTCTCTGTGAAATACAGCTACCGAAGCACAGGGAACTCTGCTACTGTTGTTTCACTGCAAAGTCAGGACAACCACAGCTGTCAGCTGTCAATGTAACATTTCTGGCAGTGCAGCCCAAACAGCCTTTGGCCCTATTGGTCGGCCATGTCTGTTTTTTCTCCGTTGTCTTCTGAGAAAATTGCAGACTGAATTACCGACTGATAAGTTTAGTCCTATCCGGATTCACATCTCCAGTGTTTTTCCAAGCACATCTCCACCCACATTAAAAAAAAGAAGGTTTTTGGCCATTGGTCTGAGACAATAAATATATGCATGTATCAGAGCTCCTCTGGTAGATATGAACCCCTTAAAAAGCCTATGGACCGCCCTTAGGCCGAAAGTGATAACCCCACCAGTTCGTAGAGAGGTCCCTGTAGTTACTGAGCAATACACCTTAGTGTGTAATAAGTCGGAACCAGCATTTCTCTGCTGCGAATGTGAACGTTTGACAGCTAGAATAAAAAATCCCAAACCCACTTCAGAAGATGCGAAAGTATGATCACTGAGCTACAACAACAGATCGTTCCGAAAGTTTTTTATGATGTCACACGAACAACATTCCATTAATCCATCTACCCAGCCCACAGCAGTTTAGCGCCACCCATTCACATTGGGGTTATTAGAAGAGTTTCAGCCAATCAGACACACAGCTGACTTACATCAATCTTTAACCCTTTCGCAAGTCAGTTCTGACTGTCACCCAGAATCTGACCGTTACTCGGTACTCAGCGGTGTGGAGAATCAACAGGCAGTAACTGTGCAGACAAGACCAGATCATGAAGACTGTGGTATTTGTTTTTTATTATTTTTTCTTTTTTTGCCCATTTTTATGAGGTAGTGACACCTCATGGCTTCAATTCATGTACTCACTGGATCTGACTGACATAAAATGTTTAAAATGACCATTTTAAAGATATAATCTCACAGCATGAAGCTGATATTCCCCCCTAAAACACCACCGCAGTTACATTCTGGCACTTCTACACCATTTCAAGTGGAACAGAGATTTCCAGTTAGAAGCTGGAGAATAACTCCAGCCTCTTGAAGGCAGTCATTTTTGTTTACAGTGTCAGAAATCAGCACTGAATTTTACGCCAGAAATGCTCTTTTCTGTGCTGTTTTAGCAAATAACAAGGGAACACTTGAGTGTATCTTGTGTCCAAAGTTTAAACGGGTACATAAAGTTTAACCAGCATTTTAGATACTGGTCTTTGTCTCTTAAACGAGGCTGGCAAATCTGTGTTGACTAACTCAGGTGTTGCTGTGTTTCGGCAGTGTTGTGGAGACCTGATCAGTGCTGGGGGAAGCAGGTTAGATAAACTAGCGGAACTAAAGATGACTGTTGCATCACTTTCGAAGCTGAACGTTCTTTACCGAACATTTCAATCCCCCCGGTGGGACCGTACCAACCAGGGACCAGCCACGGCAAATCCCACTGGTGGGACCGTACTTGCGGAAGGATTAAAGGGAGAGTAACAAGTGCAACCTGCTGAAGGGATAAAAAAGTGGTTAGAAAAAGATTTCTGGCCTATTTTCTTTGAATTGCCTTTAATAACTGTGTAATTACACATTAATAAACAGGCAGTAACTATGTAACTACTGATGTATTCACTCTTACAGATGGATTACAGTAGTACAGCTTGCGTAGTTAGACATCTATCAATGTTTTTGAGTTTTAACTCATGTAAGTGTATCTCAATAGCTATAACAGCATATTCTGACTTATGTGGTTATACATGTGTAATAAAGTGAGGGTAATAAGTTGTAGTTATATGAGCTGCTGTGTAATTAAACAAGCTGTTACAGTGAATACATCATCACATTGTAGTAGTGCTGTTAGTGCAAGGCCTATTAATATAGGTGTAGGATACAGGCCCTTTAAAGCCCATCGGGTCCATTGGGTTGCCATTTGCTGCTTTTGTCTCGTGTGTGTGTGTGTGTGTGTGTGTGTGTGTGTGTGTGTGTGTGTGTGTGTGTGTGTCTGTGTGTGAGATGAGGACAGAAGGTCTGAATGTGAACTCTGCTTGTGCAAGGTGGGACTAAAAGCCTAGGACTCTATGGGGAGCAGGGTGTATTTGTGTTCTTAATGTGCTCTACCCTGTATGTGTGTGTGTGTTTGTGTGTGTGTGTGTGAGAGAGAGAGAGAGAAAGAGTGAGAGAGAGGCGCAGCAACACAGGCAGCAGCACACAGGCTCCATGTTCTCTGATGAAAGTCCAGCCTTGCTGTTTTTCCCTGTTGCTCTCAGAGCTGTGTTGTAAAGTGCAGTTGCCAGAGGCACCATTTGGCCACATGTATCTTTAATGATTTGGGTTCGAGGCCATATTAAAGCCTATTAGCACTTTAGCGTGTTTAGCGGAGCAGATTCCCTGAAGCTCAGTCATTACCTCTGTCTGTCTCGCTCTCTCTCACTCTCGCAGTCTCTCTCCTTTGCTTGCTCTCTGTAAGCCATCTTGTACTTGCTGCTCACCTGTCTCGGTCTCTCACTTGGCTAATGCACCCCTAATGATGTACAGTAGGCCGCAGCAGGTTGCGCCGTTAATGGTTACTGATGTTGGCAGCAGTCGTCAGGTGAGGTGATGTGTGTGTGTGTGTGTGTGTGTGTTTGTGTGTGTGTGTGAACACTGACAAAGTTATTGGCTGCTGATTTGCATCAGTGAATACTTATGCCTCCATATGGCAGCATGATATATGTGTGAACAGGAGAGGGAAAAAGACCACCTTAACTTTCAATGGAAGTCAATGTAAAAAGCTCAATGATTTTCAAGGTCGTTTCGGAGCATTTCTGTTGGTCCATTCATCATAAAATTTGGACACAATGCAAAGAACAACCTCCAGATTCATATTATGTCAAAAAGTTTACATTGGCAATCATGGATTTTTATATATATATATATATATATATATATATATATAAATATAAAAATCCATGATTGCCAATGTAAACTTTTATATATATATATATATATATCTCAGACAGTCAGTTCTTGAAGGTGATGAAGGTGTTAAAGCAGGACAAATGGTCAAGCATAAGAATCTGACCCACCGTGACAAGAACCAAACTGTGATGCCTGGGTCAGAACATCTCCAAAACATCAGGCAGGTCTTGTGGGGTTTTTCTGGTATGCAGTGATCAGTACCTACCAAACATGTTTAAGAAAAGACCATCGGTGAGCTGGTGCAGGGTCATGGGTCTAAGGTTAATTAGGCCTAAGAAATAGGCCTATAGATGTAATCCATGGAGGCCCCACCTCACAACTTACAGGATTTAAAGGATCTGCTGATTACGTTTTGGTACCAGATACAACAAGATGCTTTCAGAGGTCTGCACAAGGGGGACCTAATATTATGGCTGATGTATATATCGTCACTGTCTCATAAAACCTAGTAACTACAAAATAGCAACTTTTCAGGAGAAGGAAAGCTTCTTAACCGTCACAACTTTTAATGGCTGTAAATGTTAACGATTTTATTCCAGGTCATTGTGGAGCATTTCTATTGGTCCATTCATTATAAATAATTTAACACAATAGTACAATTACGTTTTAAAAAAATGAAATTTTTTGACAATATTATATGAACTTCTGCAGTATTACAACAGGCATGAACCCAATTTATCAGGTCACTCTACATATGATTTTAGGGTAGAGCAGAATCCTTTCAGAGGAGGAGGGAGATATTACAAAGGCAGACATGGAGAGATGGAGATATATGGATTGAAAGTCTAAAAATAACATGGATTGGCTGACTGTGTGATGAAGAATAATATATTGTTATCTATGGTTCTCAATCCTAGTCTTGTGGACTCCATACATTGCACTTTTGGTGATCTCTGTAATTTATTATGGATGGTAGAGCTAATGAAGGGCTTTACTAATTTGCTGATTTGAAGAATGAGGTGTGTTTAAGCAGAGTAAGCTTAAAGATGTGCAGAACACCCATTGTACAGTAGCTGGTTGGTAGCAGTTGGTTATAAAATTCAGTCAAATATGTTGGCATGGTAACACTTTTATTTGGAATGATCCAGAGTATCAGTAACAGTTCATTAACATATCAGTGCAGCAGAAGCAGTGAAGCTTCTGAATACACTGAGGTAAATATTTTAAATATGATCTGTTGATGCTTTACTGACATCCAGTAGATTTACTGTCGATTTGTTACATCAAGTAGACTTAATCTCTTAGTAGAGATTAAACAACACTTAACCCAGCCTGACCCAAAACCAAACCCTGACCCTGGGCCTGATAATAACCTTAACCCCAATCCAAAACCTAATCCTAACCCTTACCCTGGTCTTAATACTAACCTTAATCTCAATTGACAGTCTAATCCTAACCTTAACTTCACCCCAAAACCTAAATCTAACCCTGGCCCTAATCCTTACCTTACCCTTAACCTGAAACCTAATCCTAACCCTAGCATCTTGGCCCTAATCCTTATCTTAACCTCATCCCAAAACCTAATTCTAACCCTGGGCCTGATCCTAACCTTAACCTCATCCCAAAATCTAACCTAGTCGTACCCAAAACCTAACCCTAATACTGGCCTTAATCCTAACCTTACCCTCAACCTGAAACCTAATCCTAACCCTAGCCCTAATCCTAACCTTACCCTCAACCTGAACCTTGTCCTTACCCTAGCCCTAATCCTAACTTTAACCTCAACCCAAAACCTAACCCTTACCTTCATCCTGGCTCTAATCCTAACCTTACCTTCAACCTGAAAGCTAATCCTAACCCTGGGCTTGATCCTAACCTTAACCTTGCCCCAAAACCTAAACTAGTCTGACCCAAAACCTAACCCTAACCCTAGCCCTAATCCTAACCTTACCCTCAACCTGAACCTTACCCTCAACCTGAACCTTGTCCTAACCCTAGCCCTAATCCTAATCTTAACCTCATCCCAAAATCTAACCCTAATCATCCTCCTTGCCCTAATCTTAAAATCATCCCAAAACCTAATCCTAACCATCATCCTGTCCCTAAACACAAAACCTAACCTAGCTTCACCCAAAACGTTCACAACCCGAAGCATAAAAGCCCCGCCCCAATTTTCAACGGTTGGCAAGAGGTTCTTCTCATCAAATGGTGCGATGCCATCCTGAGCTCCGAAATAAAACCACATTTCTATACAAACTGCCCCTATAACACAGAAAGATTCACCAACTATGCATTTCCTCACAGATTTACTGACTCAAATACAATTTCAGGTGAACATTTACTTTTAAAAATCACACTGTAGTTGGTGACCATGACTTTTGGAAATGACCATTATCAGTAATCTCTGATCAGTTCTTTTTTTTTTTTTTGGAGGGAGGCTTTTTAGATAATCAGACCATGGCAAATGTTCAACGAATGGCTAATGAAGTTAGTTTAATGGCATTTTCAAACAGTTCAGATGGCAAAGATTATTTTATTAGAGCCTTATTCTTTGAGGAATTCATTTTCGGGCCCAGTTTATTCACGGCAGATACATTTCATTGAAATATGAGCTCATAATAAAAGCTTACTGATCGTGGCATTAAAAGTACAGGAGGTTTTCAATCTGAGAGCTGCTCTCCACAGACTGCAACAGTAACAGCAGGTGTTTCTGCTGAGAGCTGCGTGACCTGATCTACGATGGAGGGGGCACCTCACCAGAGAGCAAGAATCTCTGTGGGTGTGTGTGTGTGTGTGTCAGGGAGAGAGTGCTAACTCTTTCTTCCCCTCTCTCACTCTCTCTTTCGCTTGCTCGCTCACTTGCTCATATCATTTCATTTCAATCTGTTCAGTTCATTGGAGTTCAGCGAGCTTTACTACCATGGCATTTTAAAGAAAAAATATGACAGAGTAATTTGACCAAATTGACCCATTCATTATATATTACAAAGCCTCTGAGAGTAGACAAGTATAAAGTATGTGTTCTTATCATACTGTAACATTAATTAACATATACTATCTTTAAATGTAGGTCAATTATGGCACAGAAAGAAGTTTCTATTAAGGAATTATTAAGGGGCTCTGGAGCTTTGACAGTGTATAGAAACGGGAGCCAGGTCCTCCCGCTGTTTTAAAAGGGGGTCAGAGGAGGCCAATCGTGTCGCTTCCTGATCTGCTTCTTGTGCAGTGGAGAGCGAACTGCAGGGTGGCCTGAGTGCAGTGCAAATTACCATACTGTCTGTAGGAGCTGCTCAGTCGGACTTTTTGTGACCATCACAAATCAGTCAGCCTGACTGTAGACTTTCACAGCGTACTGAATTCAGGAGCTGGATTTAGAAACTGACCAATTTGGTTTAATGTAGGTTGCGATGTCGAGTGACCAAAATTCAATGTCAGGACGTCTAACACTGACAATTGTTGTGATGTTAAGCAACCCAAATCTTAAAATGAACAAATATTAAAGGGCCCATATCTTAGATGAGATAATACAGTCTTAATTAATTGTACATGTCCATTTTCTATGTCCAATTAAGCCAGCTGCTTTATTTACTGTGCCTGATTATACACTATATGTCCAAATAAATGCAGACACCCCACACATAGAATGCATTCAGCTACTTTAAGTTTCACCCAATGATGGATGGTGCTCCATCCAGTGCTTTTGGGATGAGTTGAGGTGGTAATCATTAAACCATAAACATCCTGACCTCACTAATGCTCTTGTGGCTGAATGCAGTTAAATCCTCACAGCAATGCTCCTCCAAAATCGAGTAGAAAGCCTTCTTCCCTGGACAGTAGAGACAGTTAGTCCAACAAAAAAAAATACCTGATGAATGAGCAGGTGTCCCAATACTTTTGCCAATATAATGTATGTACTCTAATGAGCTCTTCATCCTTATAACTTTAACACGGATGGGCGGAGCTATGTAACTGCTGTAGGCTGAATAGGTGGAGATATGTAAATGTGTTGTTTTAGTGCCTATGTTTCCATATATGGATGGAGATGAAAACATTACAGTGTAATAAAAAAGTAGAAGTGCATAATATGGGCCTTTAAAATATTGCAGCATTGCATTTTTATTTAGATTAATTATGGCACTAAAATGAAATCTCAGGTAAGCACATTTTAGTATTCTCTTCTCTGTCTGTGTGAGTCTTTCTCCCCCCTGTGTTCCCCTCTTGCTCGGCCGGGGGAGTTTTGTGCAGAGCGGGGCGGGCAGGTTGAGAGATGGTGGGATTAGGGAGGAGAAGAGAAGAGGGGAGAGATGAAAGAGGAGAGCTTTCTCCAATAGATGACAAAAACATCAGCGCGGAGAGGATGAAGAGGATGAAGAGTCTCAGAGCTTACAACTCCATTAGCTACTTGCTCGCCCGTTCTGGAGATAGAGCTCTACGTGAGCTCTTTTGGCAGCGGCGGCCGTCTCTACTCTCATTCCATTACATCTGCCAGTTTGTCAACAAGCCAAACATCATTCGTTTAAAGATCCAGACGCTTGAAGTGTCTGCTGGAGGAAGGAAGTCTGCAGCTCCAGCAGGACGAGTCATGCAGGGGTGACGATTCCACTGATTCGATGTTGAATCTGAATTATATTCATTATAATCAACTTGAATTAAACTTAACAGTGAATTTTTAATGAGATTCACTGAACCATTCTATCATCATCCTAAAGAATCAGACCTTTGTGGATGATGTGCTCCGATAACAGACAGTGACTGGACTTGGACTCAAATCTTTTTATGGTGTTGCTTCAGTTTTTGAATGATGGGCAATGCTTTAATGGGGGGCTACCAATATTTGGACATCTAGATTTAATAATCAGTTATAAGTTTTAATGCAGAAACCACTACGTAACTGTTACCATACGGTTTAGTTGAGCACATTTTGTGGCGTCCCACAGGGTTCAGTCTTAGGGACTGAAGCGTAGGCCTACGTCAGTATTATCAACATGGATATCTGAAGTAACCTGGATGAAAATATTTGAAAATACCCAGTTAGAAACCAACTTCAGCATTCTATACATAAAACAACTATTATCTGATGTCAATACAATTCTCAGTCAAAACTCAACAGATACATAAAATTAAGTGATTTAGCATCTTTAGCATCATTCAGCTGTTGAAGCTATTCCTGTTGACGTGTCTGTCCCGACTATGATTTAATAAGTGAATATACTAAAAAAAACTGTATTGATCTTATAGTAAAGTGACAATTTATTCAATTTATAACACTATTGTGAAGCATCATTCCTGAATAATGGTGGAAAACATTGTCATTTAAATAAAAAAACTAAATAATATTACTTATGTACAATCTACAGGCTTCAAAGATCAAGGTCAAGCGCACTCTAAACTAAAAGGGCTCTATAAAGTACTAAAAATGTAATGAGTGGCCTTGCCGATTGGTGCAGGCATCTAAGTGTCGGCCCTATCATAGGGAGCTTAAAGGCTCAATCCCTGGTGATGCCACTGTTATAGATGCCTGGGAGTCCCAGAGATCACAGCCGGCCTCGCTGTCTTTTGGGGGAGTGGGTTCTATGGCTCTCCATCTCCCCATCTCTCAGGTTTTGAGTTTTATTGATTCATCCGGTACTTTTTGGATGGCATGGTGATCATCCAACCATCTCCCCATTACTCATATTAATGTATGATGGGGGATGTTTTATTGATTAGGAATTGGGAATGACTAAAGGTTGGGGTGAAAACTGGGTTAACATGTCAACAAAACAAGAAGTAATAACAATCTAAGAATAGTGGAACAACTTTTGGTGATGAATAGAACAATCTGCATAAGGTTTGTTTAATGTTAAACTCAGGTCATCCTAAATGACTCACGATACCCTGTGTTCTTATTGTTAGACATATAAAGAAGCTGTTATTTTAAGCCCTTCACAGGGCACTATGTAGGGAGTAATGAGCTGTTTGAGACTGTACCCCAGTGTAGAGTACGGGACAACACTGTTATCTCAAAATCGCTTGGAGGCACTAGTGGTAATTAGCATTATTGTCTCAGCGGTAATTTAATAAGCACAAACTATTTGTAAGCCAAAGATTCCTCTTACATACTGCTATATTAGGACCTTTTCATTATTACACACTCACAATTAAAAAGTTCCATAGTTCACAGCCACTTGGTAATATTAGCATACTCCTAAAACACTGCATAATATTGATTCAAAGACCCTTAAACCGAAGTGACAGACCTCTGTTCATTAATAACACACTTATTATATTAAATGATTCTGATTATGCCACAGGGACAGGAGTTTTAGCCCACTTCATGTCCTGCCTAACAGGCCGAGATGAAACCTTAATAACTTGATAACAGTACGTCTGCTTAAGGAACTGGAATATGTTTACAAGCTAGTAATGTGACATTTATGTGCAAGTGGAAATATACCTAGTCTATGCATAGTCTCTTATTAATCAAATAATATTTTTAAAAATCTACAAATGATTCAGAAGCTGGCTAACTTAGCTAACTTGGTAGCAGTAGCTGGCTAACAGTATGCCTCTGGTAGCTAGTGCAGTAGTTAGCTAACATCATGCCTTTGGTAGCAGTAGCTGGCTAACATCATGCCTTTGGTAGCAGTAGCTGGCTAACATCATGTCTTTGGTAGCAGTAGCTGGCTAACATCATGTCTTTGGTAGCAGTAGCTGGCTAACATCATGTCTTTGGTAGCAGTAGTTGGCTAACATCATGTCTTTGGTAGCAGTAGCTGGCTAGCATCATGCCTTTGGTAGCAGTAGCTGGCTAACATCATGCCTCTGGTAGCAGTAGCTGGCTAACATGTCTTTGGTAGCAGTAGTTAGCTAACATCATGTCTTTGGTAGCGGTAGTTAGCTAACATCATGTCTTTGGTAGCGGTAGTTAGCTAACATCATGTCTTTGGTAGCGGTAGTTAGCTAACATCATGTCTTTGGTAGCGGTAGTTAGCTAACATCATGTCTTTGGTAGCAGTAGTTAGCTAACATCATGCCTTTGGTAGCAGTAGTTAGCTAACATCATGTCTTTGGTAGCGGTAGTTAGCTAACATCATGTCTTTGGTAGCAGTAGCTGGCTAACATCATGTCTTTGGTAGCAGTAGCTGGCTAACATCATGTCTTTGGTAGCAGTAGTTAGCTAACATCATGCCTTTGGTAGCAGTAGTTAGCTAACATCATGTCTTTGGTAGCGGTAGTTAGCTAACATCATGTCTTTGGTAGCAGTAGCTGGCTAACATCATGTCTTTGGTAGCAGTAGCTGGCTAACATCATGTCTTTGGTAGCGGTAGTTAGCTAACATCATGTCTTTGGTAGCAGTAGCTGGCTAACATCATGTCTTTGGTAGCAGTAGCTGGCTAACATCATGTCTTTGGTAGCAGTAGTTAGCTAACATCATGTCTTTGGTAGCGGTAGTTAGCTAACATCATGTCTTTGGTAGCGGTAGTTAGCTAACATCATGTCTTTGGTAGCGGTAGTTAGCTAACATCATGTCTTTGGTAGCAGTAGTTAGCTAACATCATGCCTTTGGTAGCAGTAGTTAGCTAACATCATGCCTTTGGTAGCAGTAGCTGGCTAACATCATGTCTTTGGTAGCAGTAGTTAGCTAACATCATGCCTTTGGTAGCAGTAGCTGGCTAGCATCATGTCTTTGGTAGCAGTAGCTGGCTAACAGTATGCCCTTGGTAGCAGTAGATAGCTAACATCATGCCTCTGGTAGCAGTAGTTAGCTAACATCATGCCTTTGGTAGCAGTAGCTGGCTAACATCATGTCTTTGGTAGCAGTAGCTGGCTAACATCATGTCTTTGGTAGCAGTAGCTGGCTAAAATTATGCCTCTGGTAGCAGTAGTTAGCTAACATCATGTCTTTGGTAGCAGTAGTTAGCTAGCATCATGCCTTTGGTAGCGGTAGTTAGCTAACATCATGCCTTTGGTAGCGGTAGTTAGCTAACATCATGCCTTTGGTAGCGGTAGTTAGCTAGCATCATGCCTTTGGTAGCGGTAGTTAGCTAGCATCATGTCTTTGGTAGCAGTAGATAGCTAACATCATGCCTTTGGTAGCGGTAGTTAGCTAACATCATGTCTTTGGTAGCAGTAGCTGGCTAACATCATGCCTTTGGTAGCAGTAGCTGGCTAACATCATGTCTTTGGTAGCAGTAGCTGGCTATCATCATGCCTTTGGTAGCAGTAGCTGGCTAACATCATGTCTTTGGTAGCGGTAGTTAGCTAACATCATGTCTTTGGTAGCAGTAGCTGGCTAGCATCATGCCTTTGGTAGCAGTAGCTGGCTAACATCATGTCTTTGGTAGCGGTAGTTAGCTAACATCATGTCTTTGGTAGCGGTAGTTAGCTAGCATCATGTCTTTGGTAGCAGTAGTTAGCTAGCATCATGTCTTTGGTAGCGGTAGTTAGCTAACATCATGTCTTTGGTAGCGGTAGTTAGCTAGCATCATGCCTTTGGTAGCGGTAGTTAGCTAACATCATGTCTTTGGTAGCGGTAGTTAGCTAACATCATGCCTTTGGTAGCGGTAGTTAGCTAACATCATGTCTTTGGTAGCGGTAGTTAGCTAACATCATGCCTTTGGTAGCAGTAGTTAGCTAACATCATGCCTTTGGTAGCAGTAGCTGGCTAGCATCATGTCTTTGGTAGCAGTAGTTAGCTAACATCATGTCTTTGGTAGCAGTAGTTAGCTAACATCATGTCTTTGGTAGCAGTAGCTGGCTAGCATCATGTCTTTGGTAGCAGTAGTTAGCTAACATCATGTCTTTGGTAGCAGTAGTTAGCTAACATCATGTCTTTGGTAGCAGTAGCTGGCTATCATCATGCCTTTGGTAGCAGTAGCTGGCTAACATCATGTCTTTGGTAGCAGTAGTTAGCTAACATCATGTCTTTGGTAGCAGTAGCTGGCTATCATCATGCCTTTGGTAGCAGTAGCTGGCTAACATCATGTCTTTGGTAGCGGTAGTTAGCTAACATCATGTCTTTGGTAGCAGTAGCTGGCTAGCATCATGCCTTTGGTAGCAGTAGTTAGCTAGCATCATGTCTTTGGTAGCGGTAGTTAGCTAACATCATGTCTTTGGTAGCGGTAGTTAGCTAGCATCATGTCTTTGGTAGCAGTAGTTAGCTAACATCATGTCTTTGGTAGCGGTAGTTAGCTAACATCATGCCTTTGGTAGCGGTAGTTAGCTAGCATCATGCCTTTGGTAGCGGTAGTTAGCTAACATCATGTCTTTGGTAGCAGTAGTTAGCTAACATCATGCCTTTGGTAGCAGTAGCTGGCTAGCATCATGTCTTTGGTAGCAGTAGTTAGCTAGCATCATGTCTTTGGTAGCAGTAGTTAGCTAACATCATGTCTTTGGTAGCAGTAGTTAGCTAACATCATGTCTTTGGTAGCAGTAGTTAGCTAACATCATGTCTTTGGTAGCAGTAGCTGGCTAACAGTATGCCTCTAGTTGCTAGTGCATGATGTCTCTGGTTGGGAATTACAGTGAAAACTCTCTTATTACTGAGAGAAATTATGTGCTTAGGTACCGGAAACATCTGCACAGTTCTGTTACTTGGATTTTTTTGGTTTTCATGTGGTTTTATTAAAGGGTTTCTAAAATTGCTCCAACAATTTCGGAACCAATTGGCCAGCCTCTGATTGTGCATTTGCACATGAACGGCCTCTCAGTATGTTGTAAATGCCTACAGGATGTTTCATTCCTTCATCCCAAGAAGCTGAACATGCTTTTTGGCCTTGAATCATACCCTTCCCCCTGGTTGACACTGTTGAGTTTAACACATCTTGTGGTGTCCCACAGGGTTCAGTTTTAGGGTTTATGAAGTTGATGCTATTAGTGACAATAATGTAGTTATAAGAACGAAAAAGTGAAGCGTGGGCCTACGTCAGTATTCTCAACATGGATTTGTGAAATAACATTTGGATGTTTAAGGAGCAGTAGTTGCTCGGATGGATACATTTGCATTAATATGCATAGCCATGGAAAACAGCAAGACATGGAACAATGAATAACTTTGAAACCATTGCCCTGCACAGAAGTAAATGTGCTGTTTTCTCGTGTCAATAAAAGTCTCAGTTAAAACTCAAATACATCAAAATAACCCACTTAAAACGAGTGATTTAGCGTCTACAGCAAACTGATGCTGCTCTCAAAGTACATAGATACCACTTAAATTCTCCAATTGAAAAAAGCACAAGCTTTTATCTGGCTGCAATAGCCATCCCCGTTGACGCAGCTGTCCTGACTGTAATGTAATAAACAAAAATAGTAAATATATAATTGTACTGATAGCATCTTTGCACATGAGCAGCTTCTCGGTATGTTGTAAATGCCTACAGGATGTTTCATTCCTTCATTCCGAGAAGCTGAAGCTGTTTTTGTCCTTGAATCATACCCTTCCCTCTGGTTGACACTGACCTTTTGCGTGCTTTGTGTTGGTCGTGGTTTTAGTTCTCCTACACTTTCTACACTTGAAATCCACTTAAGCAAAAATAAATAAACATATAAACCAAAATAGACCAGTTAAAAAAGCCTTTTTAAAAATGGAATTCTTACTGGGCCTTCATAAAAATATACCAGATGGAAAATTGTACCTACATTACATATATAAATTATATATAAATTATATAAATAATACATAATAAAATATGAAATAAATAAGTATATACTAATATAAATAATTATATATAACTAATTTATATATAATATAAATTATTTACTATTAAATAATTTATATTATTTACAATTGGCCCCCAGAGTAGTGAGTGAGTTGCATGTTTACTAGGACTGCGTATTGCCAATAATCTGTCTAATGATACGTATCATGAAACAGGGGTTATGATTCATCATATCGCAATACATTGGGATACTTCAAGCATGTTGACATATTTATTTTTAAATCACATTTTTAAAAAACTGTCATAGTGTAAAAACATATTTTATGCATAAGAAAAAGTAAGCATGTAAACTAGTAACTAAAAATCAATACTGTCAGTACTGTCAATACTAATATCGCAATACTTCAATATATCAATATTTCTATACACCCATATGTCCACACTGCTCATAGTAATGACCACATGGATCAACATGTGGAATTGGAGCTTTCCATGAGATACCATGCTTTTGAATCACTGTATAAAAGAAGCTCCATGCTGCCTTTAGTGTTGAATGCACTGCATTGGTTCAAATTAAGTTCAATTGATATGGTTTCCTCAGAGGAGCAATAAAAGGTGACTATGTGAGAAAACTAGGAGGTGAAGAGGCACCATTAAAGGGCTAAACACCCGGAAAGGCCTCTTGCATCCTGTTTATTTAGAGGTATCACCCTCAGCATAAATAATACACCCTTCTCTGGAAGGCATAGCGCTCCAAGCCGCCTGTGCTCTTGTTGAACCCCTGGGGGGTCTGTTGCAGCAAACACTGATCACTAGATCATTGCCAGATCATCTTACACTGCTGCTTGTTTACCAATTAAAGTCTCTGCTCTGATTGCGGGGAACGTTTCCGAGGTGGAAGGTCTCATGTAGCAGCTTAATCACGGTTGCGAAGAGCGTCTGCAGGTGTGCAGGTCTTGTTTGTCTCGGGTGCAATTGTGGAAAGCTCTATTAGACCGGACTCTCTTATGTATACTAATTGCTGGGGCTGGTAAAACATTCAGTTCCCTGCAGAACATGTGAGGAATGTGTGATTTCCTCATTGAGTCCTCCAGGCCAGTGCGAAGCTTTGAAGGTAAAGATTTCAGGTGTAGGTATTATAATAAGTAACTCGCTTGGTTATGTTTTATATAGTAAAAGCACACTTGTGTTGCCATAGAATACATTTATTGAGTATTTAAGTTTTTCTTTGATGTATAAACAATAAATATGTGACTTTGGATGGGGTGACAATTGCCCAGAAGCAGCTTTACAAGCCTATTTACCACCCTGTTATTTTGTCTCAAAATAAAACACACTCATTTGCCTTTCCTACTGGACTTTTGGGGGAAAAAAGATGAGCTTTTAGTTTTTATTGACTGATATATGACACCACACTGGCCCACAGCTACATGATATAGCCTAGCCTAGCCTAGCTTAGCTTTTAACCCTGCAACAAATACTCTTTGTTTTATTACCAAGTCTTAATAGATGTCCTCTCAGGGTCTTCTAGGTGTGAGTTAGCTGAAGAGATTGTAGTAGAGTCTGTTAAAGTTAGCTATTAGCTTAGCGCCCCCTTTCTGTTCCCAGCCCTTGCACAGATACTTCTCCAAGCAGTGCTTTTCCCTAGTCAGCTAATGTGAGCTTTTCGAACCTTTTTAGCCTCGGTTCCACGTTCTCATGAAGCAGCCATTGCGCTTGGCCTCAAAGTACTTTCACTAATGCACTGGGTGTATGTACATTTATTTGGGGGAGAGTTGGGAATTGGCCCATTTTACTGATGTGAATTTTGATTTTTAATGGAGTCAACAGTGTTTGAGGTTCACGGTTTGCCACTTCTATGTCCTGAGCTCTCCTTACTCAGCTTTGCCAAGCTAAATACAGTTTTCTTTTTTAAATACAGTTGCTGTAGCTTTAATACTGATTTGCAGTATGCATTTTGCTCTGATCTGATTGGCTGCTGTGCATTGTACCTCATTCAGTTTACATACTGGGCTGAATATTACACACTGGGACACATTTGATATAGCTATGTCATTACTTGTGATATCACAAAAACGTTACAGTATATACAAAATGCAATATATGTAAATAAGCCCTTTTCTGATTGGCTGACCTGCTGACATGGCTCAAAAATGTAAAAGTTAATTCTGGGGCATTGGAATGGAAGAAATTTGATCACTCCTCATAACTCTAATGTAAGTGAGCAGTCAAATGTCAGTGTGTTTGTGCTTGTGATGTCATGTTGTGAAATCGGGCTTCGGTTTTTGTAGCTTAATTTCAAAATATGAACTTATGTTTGAGAAGTGGAGGGTATTTTTAAGATTATTAACAATGTTTACATTCTTCAGAAAACTCAAGACCAGGGAGGATTAGCTTTTCCATGTTGTTTGCCCTTTAAACTTCTAAAACCAATGAACAAGTCAGTTTCCCCAATGATGCCAAGTGGTGTGAAGACATATGAGAATGAAAATGAAGTTGCAAACCGGCGTGTTGGCTCAAGTAAATTCCTATTTTTTTCCTCCAGTGGTCTGGGTCATTGGTGTAAATTGGTTAAGGGCCTTGGAAACTCTCACAGCTCTGTAGTATCTGGTGCCAGTCTGTCAGGAGAAGAAAAAGAGAGGCAGGACATAGGGAACATAGTATAGAACACAGGTCTTAAACTTTCTACAGCCAGGGACTCATTCCTGTCTGAATTCCTATTATGACTTCTTTATAACATCACTTTTATTTGCTGTGAACACAAGCACTCTTCCAGTGATGTCTGGCCTTTAGCTTTTAGCAATCCACTTAGCTGCTAACAGTGTCCAGACTTACTGTTAGGATTTACTGTCAGACGTCTGGAGATTGCTCTTGTAAACCTTGCTTTGGACAATGTTGCCTTTGTTTTGCTGGTTTAATCAAGGTGTCGTGTAACTAGATGTACAGTGGCAATTTGCGACCATTGAGGAAGTCCATTGAGGAATTTTGAGGAGTGTTTAGGATCATTATCCTGCTGTGGGTGCCCTCCGTCTTTAACTTTTTACAGATGGTGTGATGTTTGCTTTTAGAATTGGCTACTATTTCATTGAATCCATTCTTCTTTTTACTAGTGAATGTTCCCTGGGCCACTGGCTGCAACACAATCTCAGTGCTTGCCAGTTGGAAAGGGTTTCTTTTCATGAAATTCTGCACCCTTTCATTTGCTTACTATGGTCAAAATGTGTGGTCAGCCTTATTTAGATGTTTTGCTGAAAACCTATTACACAGAATTTTGTGGTGAGGACACAGGAAAGTGTGTCTTGTGATGATCATCATACATATTCTCCCCTTATCACACGCAATGCTCTCAACACTGGAAGGGTGAGGCCCAACCAGCGACACTACTTTCCATCAATTCCATGTCACTGGGCAACCAACACACTCTGAGGAAAGCACCGTGTACCCGGCTCTGATGCATCTGTCAGCGAATGCCAATGCCGGCCAGCACTGCACTGGAATGATGAGAGGAGAAAGTGCCATCTACCCAACCTGCAGAGAGCAAGGCCAATTGTGCTCTCTCTGGGCTCTGGCTGCTGATGGCTAGCAGGGATTTGAAACCAGCTTATTCTGCTGGACCAGGCGATGCCCACATTCTCCTGATGACTCTTTCATGAAGGTCATATTTGTGCAGGAGTCGCTGCACAGTAGAACAGTGCACCACCACTCCAGAATCTGCTAAATCTTTCGGAAGGCCTGATATTCTAGTTCAGAGCACTGTTTAGCTATTTCAGAGACAACAGTATGGTGCTATTTACTAGCTATACACTGTGAAGATCAGAGAAATGAGAGGTCCTCTGTTAATCTGTGTGCGTCTCCTTTTTCCCCTCAGTTGCGGTTGGTGATTGAGCTGATATGGCCTCTGTTTCTGTTCTTCATTTTGGTTTGGGTGAGATCCACCAACCAGCCCACCTACAAAGGCCAGTGTAAGTACATCTTGGCTTCTGCCCTCTTCAAATAATAACAGTTCTAATGATGAAGACCTGATTTACATAACGCTTTTATCCTCAAAGCGCTGAAAATAAACCAAAACACTAATGATGTGTGATCACAGATTACTTATAATGTATTATGCCCATAAACAGAATATACAAATGCAGAGTTAAGCCCATAGGGAATAACAGGTAAGGCAAAGTGTAGAGATACGCTCTTTGATGCATCTGTTCTACTTGTGAGTCCATCTGCTCTCTTAAAGCAATAGCGTCGGCCTAAAATCTGATTTGCTCTTTTGTTTCCTTCCCCAAACTTGTAATCAATCAGCCAGGCATGTTTACTTTACCTTACTGTACCTTTGACGTCTTTACAGTGGTGGTGATGGGAAACCAAGGGTTACACAACTTCTACTGTATACACCTAAACATAGTCATTTCCTGCACCTACTCATGCCTCGGCAAAAATATTGGGACACCTGCTAATTCACTGTTTCTTCCCAAATCAAGGGCATTAATCAATAGCTTATCCTGCTTTTGTTGAATTAACTGACTCTACTGTCCAGGGAGGAAGGCTTTCTACTAGATTTTGGAGCACTGTTGTGAGGATTTGATTGCATTTAGTAACAAAAACGTTTGTAAGGTCAGGATGTTGAATAATCACCACCTCACCTTATCCCTGATCCCTAGGCATCAGGCACTATATCTGTATTACATCCCTTTTTATGAAATACCTTTCTGTGAGAGAGCCTTTAGAGGCATTTAACCCCTTAAACAGCATATGGACTGCCAGCAGGCTGAAAGTGTTATTCCAATTTTCTATTACCAAAGAATAGACCCCTTGTGGATGCTGTAGTTACTGAATAATACACTTTAGTGTGTAATAAGGCCTTCTGCGTTAGGGGGTTAAACTCTTCAGACGTCTGGATCCATTCACCACCACTGTGAGCTATTCTGACTCTGCGTGTTTCTCTATAATGAAGCATTTAATGTGAAATCACCAAACATAGCAGGGTTGAGGTTCATTGGACATTTCTTATTATAGCTGTTTGAGACAAACTATAATAATAAAGGCATGCATTGTGCACACTGCTAACCTGAGGCTACTGTAGGCTTATTTTACTGTTAGCTACATTAGCCTCTAAAGAAGCAAACAGCAGGCATCCAACATGTCTTGGATCACTGTGTGCATTTGATGTAAACTTAATTTCTAAATGAACCATTGCTTAGTACACCGATCAGCCATAACAATAGCACCTACGGGTGAAGTGAAAAACATTATTGTTCATCTTCATCTACAGTGGCATCTGTCAAGGGGTGGGATCTGCATATTACGCAGCGAAAGTGAAGGATGAAGGTGTTAAAAGCGGGTAAAATGGGCAAGCATAAGAATCTGAGACAGTTTGACAAGAGCCAAACTGTGATGGCTAGACTACTGGGTCAGAACATCTCCAAAACATCAGACAGGTCTTGTGGGGTTTGCATTCTTGGTTTCTCCAGTATGCAGTGGTCAGTGCCTACCAAAAGTGCTCCAAGCAAGGACAACCCATGAACCAGTGACAACTTACTACTGCATACATCTTGGTGCCAGATCCCACAGGGCACCTTCAGAGGTGTTGTGGCACAAGGGGGACCAACTCAAAATTTGGTACTAATGTTATGGCTGATCAATGTATTTTGGACATAATGGGTATCAGACATACTTTCTACTAAAGCAAGTGCCTCCTAACACAGGCCATTACCCCAACAAGCCAATGCCCTCGGCAGGAGTGTTGCCATGGTTTCAGGGAATGGTGTGCAACATCCAGAACCCTTGCGTCAATCACCCAACACCTGGAGAAACACCTGGACAGGTCAACAACTTCAACAAGTCCATGTCAGTAAACATTTCTCATTTCACTCATAGATCATAGAATTGACTCTTGTATGTGTTAAAGGTGCCATAGAATGCATGTGTTCAGTATTCTGAGGCAGAATTAGTAAGTATGTGACTTTGGTTGGGGTGAAAATGTTCAGATGTGATTTTACCACCCTATATACCACCCTGTTATTTTACCTCTAGCTAATTACCACTGGCATCTATATAAAATAATAATAATAATAATGATAATAATAATAATTGACTGGTTTCCTTCACTGTTAGGGTTAACAGTAACCTAGTAGCATGGCCTAGCCTAGACTAGCGTAGTCTAGCTTAGCACAGTAAAAAGCTAGACTAGGCTAGGCAAGTGTTGCCTAGTCTAGACTAGCCTAGCCTACCAGATAGTGTTTCTTCTGTATGCCTACTTCCTCATAAGATGATAAAAGTTGTGTTCTTGACTTCTGATCTGGTCATAATGTTTTGTCTCAGCAGTGTAGACTAAAAGTTAGATCTGCTCTCCTAAATCAAGTTAAAAAAGGAAATCAGCTGGAGTGAATTATGATGTACGCACAAAATTGCCATCATCTCAAAGAAAGCCACTTAAGTGTATGGAAATTCCTTCCACTATCCAATTACATTTAGGATGTTCTTAGCCAACAAAAGCTACCCATCATGCCATCCTATGATATGTACATTCATAAGGATGCTTTATTTCTTTCCACTTGTGCTGCGAGGATGAATATTATAATTGCCTCCATTATTATGCAAATGCCATGTGTTTCTTGTTATTATTGGGTGTATAAAGTAACAAATACACGAGTAAACAGTAGAGCAGAGGGCTGCGAGAGGATTTACGCTGGCTTGTACAGTTGCTCTACCAGGCATAATTACCTAACTGGATCTCAAGTACTTGAACATTTTCTATTTGGTAAAGTTGCCTTTGTTGCTTAAAATATCCGAGCTGGCAGAGAAGGTCATAAGAACGCTCAGCAATGTTTTAAAAGGTTCTGGGAAGGTTTTCCTGTGATGTTACTGAACTAATGTGATGTAATAATGGTTTATTGCCCATATATGGGTTATTACCCAACATTCCCAGTTTGACCGAAATTATGGAAACAAAATGGTAACTAAAATACAATAAATAAACGGATACATAATTACACAGATTTAATGAATGAGTCATACAATATTTTCCAAACTTTAGAACTGGAGACATTATAAATATAAATATATATTTTTAAATGATGAATGTGCAATACCTATTACTTGAAATGAAATGTTGTTACATGAAATATTCTGAACAAATGGGAAAATCCCTTATTCGAGTATGAGAACAAAAGAATAAGCATAAAAATAATGTATTGTTATTTTTATTAATAATAACAATGCTACTACTGATAATACAATAATAATAATAATAATAATAATAATAATAATAATAATAATAATAATAATAAATGATGGGAATGTCAAAATGTTTATTTCATTTTATTACTGTTTATAATAAATGGTTATTTATTAATTCATTCATTTATTTTATTACATCACTGTCATTATTATTTGTATTATTATTATTAGTAGTAGTATTATTATTATCTGTAATAACAATAATAATCATCATCATCATCATCAATAATAATAATAATAATAATAATAATAATAATAATAATAAACATTCTTGGAACATCCAGAAAACAAAATTCCATGTCTATGTAACATTCATATAATGTCTTTCTAGGATCTTGGTTCTTTTTTAGTTTGTTAATTCATTTTCTATTTCAGTCTGGCGAAGGCTTTGATTGAGGTTCAATCTCTCCTGGCTGACTCCGCCCTCCTCTCCAACCTCAAACTGCTGTCTGGTGACCTCAACCAATGGGCTTCCATCCTTCAGACATCCAACCAAGCCAATGGTAAGGAAGAGAAGGGCAGTCGAGAAAGGCAATAGACTTTCATTCTAGGGGACAGCAGGATAATTCCACAAGAAGGCATGTCCTCCATAAAAGCGTCCTGTTCATGAATTCAGTATCAAAGGTCTGCATTTAACAGGTCTTTTCTTTATGTGAGAAGATGAAAGGAGAAGCGTTTTGGCTGAAGGCTTTTTGTCAATGCCGGACAAAACTTTCCACTAAAATCCATTTCCTGCTGGATCTTCTGGGTGTGACTTATTAGCTTCTACAACTACCACATGCTTACATTGCTCACTGGCTATGTACCAGAATCAGCCTCTGTACATCAGGAAGCGTTTTATTAGATTTAGAAACAATTCAAAATAAGTAAAACGTATAAAAAGGCATTTTGGAAATGAAGTGCTAGTTACCCTCTAGCCCCTCATCAGCGGTCACTTTCTGACCAGAGAAATGCTGTAGATTGAGTGGACTCACAAGGTAGATGTTTCTTTTTAAGTGGCCAAAGTACATGTAGGTGTTTCCGATAAAGTGGCCAATAAGTGGAAACACAAGTTTAGTGTTTCTAAAAAAGGGGCCAGTGAGTGCAGTACAAGGGACGTGTTTCTAATAAAGTGGCTGGAGAGTGAAACTGCAAAGTAGATGTTTCAAATAAAGTGGCCAATAAATACATGTGCATGTAGGCATTTCTAATAAAGTGGCCGGTGAGTGGATGTACATGTGGGTGTTTCTAAAAAAGTGGCCAGTGAGTGGATGTACATGTGGGTGTTTCTAAAAAAAGTGGCTAGTGAATGGAAGTACATGTAGGGGGTTCTAATAAAGTGGCCAAAGAGTGAAACCACAAGGTAGATGTTTCCAATAAAGTGGCCAGTAAATGGAAGTACATGTTGGTGTTTCTAATGAAGTGACCAATGGAAAGAAGTACATATAGGTGTTTACAATAAAGTGGCCAGTGAATGAAAGTACATGTAGGCATTTCTAATACAGTGGCCAGTAAATTGAAGTACATATAGGTGTTTCCAATAAAGTGGCCAATAAGTGGAAACACAAGTTTAGTGTTTCTAAAAAAGTGGCCAGTGAGTGCAGTACAAGGGACGTGTTTCTAATAAAGTGGCTGGAGAGTGAAACCACAAAGTAGATGTTTCCAATAAAGTGGCCAATAAATAGATGTGCATGTAGGCATTTCTAATGAAGTGGCCAGTGAGTGGAAATATAGGGTAGAGGTTTCTAATAAAGTGGCCAGTGAGTGGAAATACAGGGTAGGGCTTTCTAATAAAGTGGCCAGAGAGTGAAATCATACGATAGATATTTCCAATAAAGTGGCCAGTGAATGGAAGTACATGTAGGTGTTTCTAACAAAGTGGTCAGTGAGTGGAAAGACAGGGTAGGTGTTTCCAGTAAAGTGGCCAGCGAGTGAAAGTGCAAGGTAGGGGCTTCTCTGTGCTTTGGTAGTTTTTGCTGACTCACGCTTGTGAGACACGTCATTTTGTGATGTCACTTCAAAACCCAAAGCCCAGTGGCCCTCGCGAGTCAGAGAAAAGCGGCGAGAGTAATGACCCCCTCCTTGGCCCGCAGCAGGCTAATTTATGGAGTCATTTTTGATCTGGAGTGGCAGACCGTTTATCCTTCTGTTCTGCTGTGTTCGTTAGGCTAATTCAGTCTAATGATATTCAGATTTCTCAGAGACCTCATCTACGAATGGGCGGAAGGGGCCCGCAATGTTGGACTCCCAGCGAGCACTCCAGGTTGGATTTGCATTCTCGAGGTCGTGAGCTCGTAATTTACAAGATTAAATTCATCAGGGGATCTGAGAGCGCATAATTAACAAGCGACGGCGCCTGCGACACGCCAACAAGGTACCGGCCAATGGGAGCGCAGAGTCAGAGGGAGGCGACCAATCACTGTGGGCGGACAGGAAGAGGGAAAGGAGGAGAGAGGTGAAGCTGCAGTAACGTCTTCAGATGATTAAAGGCTGAGGTGACGGCTTCAATCTAGCTGCAAACAGTTCAGACAGAGGCCACTGCGATTGTGTGTGTATGTGTGTGTGTGTGTGTGTGTGTGTGTGTGTGTGTGAGAGAGAAAGAGAGAGAGAGACATGTCGACCTCGTGTTCATCCTAGCTGATAGAACTGTTCTGATGATAATGGAGCCAGGGAGATTATCTGCAGTAATGCAAACACTAATTACTCCTGCACCACTTCCAATAGCGGCCTTTACCCGCAGCCCAAATTAGTACCGCACCATGCGTGTGTGTGTGTGCTATTACTTCAGCCAGGTGACATTTTCGACAGCTTGGACAGAGCTCCATTCTCACATTAGAGCCGAAACCCGTTTATCTGCAAATCTCTCAGAGACATCCGTCTATTTTCAATTACACACACACACGCACACACACACTGTGTATGCTGGAAGTGGTTCAAATGTGAAATGAAAGGCCTTAATTGGCTTTCAGTGTTATGTGGTGCTGTGTTAAAAATATCCATAGGAAAGCTTCTCATTTGAACCAATTCTCTTGACTGATAACTGACCATCATTAGCAGACAAACCGGAAAGCCTGAGAAACCTGGACATAACCTACGATAACAACTAACAAAGCCCAGCATTTTATATAAACATATCAACTTTAGATTTTATTAAACATTTAGCCAACATAAACAGTGGAGTAACAATAGTGTTGTTATATTCACCATGTATCATTCATAGACAGAAAGCTTGAAGTTGCAGTTAAACCCTGTTTTTTTGGCGTGGAACTTGACCTGACCGAGGTCAGCTTGCTGCTCAGAATTAAAAACAGAAATAATTAGAAATGATTGTAAAACATATAAAAAGATGTTTGGAAAATAAAGTGATAGACACCCTCTAGCCCTTCATCACAAGGTTAGTGTTTCTATTAAAATGGCCAGTGAGAAAAGGCACTTTTAAGTGGCCACCGATAAGTGGACATACAAGGTTAGTGTTTCTATTAAGATGGCCAGTAAGAAAAGGCACAAGGTAGGTGTTTCCAATAAAGTGTCAAGTGAGTGGGAGTAAAATGATGGTGTTTCCTGTGTTTCCTAATAAGTGGCCAATGACTGGAAGCACAAGGTAAGTGTTTCTATTAAAATGGCCAGTAAGAAAGGCACAAGGTAGGTGGTTCCAATAAAGTGTCAAGTGAGTGGGAGTAAAATTATGGTGTTTCCTGTAAAGTAGTCAGTGAGTGGAAGAACAAGGTAGATGTTTCTAATAAAGTGGCCAGTGAGTGTAGTACAAGATTAGTGTTTCTATTAAAGTGGCCAGTGAGTGAAAGCACAAGGTTAGTCTTTTTATTCAAATGGCCAGTGAGAGGAAGTACATGGTAGGGGTTTCTAATAAAGTGGTCAGTGAGTTAAAGCACAAGGGAGGTTTCCATTGGGAATGTGTATTGTAAACACAGTCTACTTAGTCAGGAGCTCACAGAAAGTCTAAATACTTCATTTTAACATGTACCTAAACTGTATATGATGCGTAATGTTTATTGGTGTTTATGAAGGGGTGTATGTATAAAAGGTGGTAGCGTAGTCTTTCTGTACCATAACAGGCTATACAGCATACAAGCATCCCTTTATCCCATTATTAATCCTAATGGCTCACGTTAGTTCTGTTCTAATGCTGGCTAGATATCACCCTCCCAGAGATCATCTAGGTCTTCTTGGAGAATTCACTAAGCTTCATTTGACCATGTGCTGTTCACTGGAGGCTTTAATACTCAGTTTGATAAGCCCTTGGATCCAGTTACTAATGACTTCCTTATGTTATCTAACAATGCAGGCCTTACTCAGCATATATCAAGCTCTGCACCCAACCATGGTCATACCTTTGACCTGGTTATTTCACATCAGTCAAACGTTAGGGTGTATTCCATACTTGATGTGGGAATTTCAGATCACTGCTTGATTGTTTTTATGACAATAGTGCTTATCAGGTTTATGGTAGACCAGAAAATACTTGGCTAATGCTGAGACAACCTTCCCTGAACGTTTTGCCTTTCTTCCTACTGTTACAGAGTCCACCTGTGATAGTCTAGCTGAAGACTTAATGAATGCTTTAACATTATTGCCCCAATAAAAACTAAGTCTGGGTCCAAGCCCAAGGGAGAAACTCAACCACCATAATTAAGGTAAGAGAGGTTGCAGGAAAGCAGAAATGGACTAAGACTAAGCTCACTGTCCATGATGACGTTGTAAAAATAACCTGAATTAAAATCAAAAGCTCAATAACCAATTTAGAATAGCGAGGTCAGCAAATGTTTAAGCCTCATTGATGGTCACAGCAACAGTTGTAAATGTCTATAAATGTCCATAACTGACTGGTTAACTGTTGTCATCAGGTCTGACTAGACCACTTTCTAAATTGTAAAGGAAAAAAATAAGACCTTCATGTTCAAAGGAAGTCAGTGTAAAAGGGTTTATGCCAGATTCAATTCAACATAAACAACAAAAATGGAAATATAAGGTTTTTGTGTGACTAAACATATTTGGAGGTCAAATACTTTCCATTAGAGACCGCATGGCTAATGAATATCGCCAGGCCGCAGCTTGGTGGGAAGTACTATGTCAGCTTTTGCACCAATCAAGCCTAAAGCACTTTCTACAGTGTCGTCACATCTGAACGTGTGATATTCTACCTCCCAAGGGACGTTCTTGACCCGTTTTTTAAGCATTCCTCTCCTGGGCCAGATCATCAATTTCAACATTCACTTTACTTATTGGTATTTTATAATGGTCTGAAGGTTGATCAGGATGCTGGCAGCCTAACTGTTTAGTCTCTCCTGAATCTTAGTGCTTCTTAGTGCTGCTTAACTGTTTACAAGATTGTGGCTCTGTCCTAAATTGGTTCCCGTTTTAATTGAGTGGATGGAAATATAATTATGTTACTCTGGAACTCTTTATCCAAGTGTGCACTTTGGCCTGTGGAGTGCCCTAGGGTTCTATTTTGGGACCAGTACGGTTCAACCTCTTTATGCTCCTGTTAGCCAAAGGGTTCATTTCTGTTCTATATTATATTCTATTTCTGTTCTATTTGCATTCTCTGTGGCACTGAGCTATACAAATAAAGATTATTTTATTATTAGCCACCATGTGTGAGATCATGTAAGGATTATGATACTGTGGCATCTAAGCAGTAAAATAATCAGGTAGTAAGCAAAACCATAGAGGGTTTGCTGTTGGATGAATTTTGATGTAACATTAGATGCCACATTAAATAACGTGTTGTACTCACAGTTTTAAAAGAAACTAGAGAAACTGAAGTTTATGTAACTAGTGTTTTATTATATGATATTATATTAATATTAATTATTGTGTTGTTGTATGTGTTAGTACCTTTCACTAAGTGTTTTTAAGGCAATGCCCTATCATCAGGAGTTTGACTTTTGAAAACAACAAGTTGGGTGGAAATTGTTTTTAGTGTTATGTTAGCTTATTTTAAGGTACATATTCATGTCTGGTGTTATTTTATTGCCAAAAGAAATGCCTAATTGGCTTTCAGCATGTTTATGTTCATTATTCTGCATATTTGTGACCATGAAAATTGACGCACTGTGGGGACATTTGGTAAAAATAGCTAGCACAAGCACTTAAACCATTAAGGAACAAGTTTTTGTTTTGCACAGCAGTTTTGCAAAACATATCTAATTAGCTTTTAGTGTTGTGGTTTTGTTACTGTTATTTTTTTGGACATAGGGACATTTGGTCCCCACAAATTGACCTAAAAATCTAAGCACATGCATCCACACACTAGAAGCAACAAGGAACTTCCTATTTTTCAACAAACACTGCCTAAAGAAACGACTAATTGCATTTCAGAATATGTGCTTACATTTGTAGCTGTGTTTTGCCTTTACTTTATTGCGGGTACTCAAAGTACCAGTGCATTCTGGCATTTGGTCCCCACAATGTAGCTAAAAAACTCTAAATGCAATTTCATCATTTGCAAAAAAATTTTTTGTTTGTTTTGGTTCATTCTTTTAATGTAACAAAAATAGGCCTAGTGTATGACATCAAAAGGAAAGTCCCCATGAAGACAGTAAAACCAGATGGTATGTGAGGGTAGCTGTGGGAGGCTGAATCTGTGAGTTTCATTACAGCTGAACGACTCTTTAAAGGACTAACATGTGTTTAATAAGCCCCACCATCTCCCTCAATGACCATCTCAATATTACCATCCACCCACTCACTTCACACAAACACACACACACACACACACACACAAACACACACATACACACTCGCAGCACAACACAAAACTAACGCACACCTCCAACTTTATACAGAAGGGCTTTGTATCAGAGGACAATAACTGGATAACATAATAAAAGACAGCCCCACTGGTACGAGGATATTAACTGTGCATGTTTGACATGCTTGATAACGCTCATATGCTGCAGCAACTAATTATTGACCAGTTCTGAGTCTAAAATCACTGTGAAAATGAGATACACAGATGACTTTTTTTTTTCATTTCGAATTTTATTAAATGCAAATTTGGCTGAGTGCCAGACTGGCTTTCGCATCTTTTACAGTGCCCCCCAGAAGTATTCGCAGTTCCTTATGTGGTGCTCTGAGAAACAGGGTTCAACATAGCACTGAGAAAGGGTTCTTTAACTCGTGATGATAGTGAGACTTTTTTGGTGCAATTTAATACTATTTTTATATTGAAAAAAGTTTCTGAACAGAACCATCTGTAAAATGTTTTCCAATGTGAAAAGGCTTTAAATTTGCTGCAAAAAGACAAGCCCTGGTCAAATTACATTCTTAATTTTTTAGACTTTCACATATTTGGAAAAAGAAAGAAATGTAAAATGCAAAAGTTATGGCACATTTAATTCTCTCCTATGTGTAATTCCATGTTTTCAATTTCATTATCCATTTAATTCAGTACAATACATTGAGCCAATATTCTCTAAAATATGTTGAAAATTGAAAACAAAAGTTTAGTTTGTTTCCACTTTAACAATCGATGAAATATGTAATTTCACCTACATTTTAGTGCCTAAACTTAAGCAGAAAGCTGTATTTAGAGCCACTGCCTTTTCTAAAGAACCTTTAGAGAACCCTTTGTAGGGATGTATTTGTAATAAAATGACATTTGCTTCAGAGAAAAACACTCAACTTTTTTTTGTACGCTAGTTCCTCTGAGCTTGTGGTTCATGATGGCATCATTAAATAAGATGTTTTATCTGATTTATGATTTATTTTAATTTATATTTATCTGCATCTTAGATGTAAACACCCAGAGGTTATGTTTATAAACATAATTTAAATAACTATAATTATTAGAAACAAATGAACTGTACTTTGATACAAAAAAAACATAGTGCATCCAACAAGAACACAGCCTAGTACAGATATTATATGGCAATAAAAACATGGTAGCTTTCAGAAGGCCCTGATTCTGCATAGTGTGGCCGTGCACACAAGTGCACTAAGTCACTTTAATAAATAAATAAATAAATAAATAAATAAATAAATAAATAACTTGGGTAAATAAAAAATTCAAGTCAGTCACAGGCAGAATATCAACGGGGAGCCAGCAGAGAGATGTTACAGTGTGAGCAGTGTGAGCTTGTCACTTTTAAACCGTTATTAAAAAATGAAAAAAATGTCATTATCTTAATGTACATTAACATCAAGAAGATTTGTCTGCTTGCCCTGTAACAACATCATTTCAGAGATTCAATGTTTTTTTATGGCAGCAGTGTGATGTGCAGCCGTGCAGTTGTTTTCGAATACAGCAATGAAAACTCTAAAGCAAGGCTGGGGGTGAAAGTAACTTGTCATTGACAAATGTAAACGGTGTTTCATACAGCAGTGACTTCTACCTTCTTCTCTTCTACCTGTCTGTCTGTCTCTCTCTCTCCCTCTCTCTCTCTCTCTGTGTGTGCAGGTCGATCGATTCCATTGCGCAGCGTGCTAAAAGATAATGAGACGTTCTCCGAGTACCTGAGGAGCAACCTGTCAGTGTCAACGCAAACAGCCCAGAGACTGACGAGCGTGAGAGTCCGACTCAATCAGGTATGGTCCAGTAAACACACATAAACTCAAACACACATACACACACTTTGAGTTAGTGGAAGAGACGGTTGGTATAAAGCTCTAAAAAACTGAGGAGCATGGGGCAGACCACTCCTTAAACAATCAACCTTCTAGCTTACATTTGATTTAGCATCAATTTTCACCTGCACGGGTAATGGTCCTTTTGAAACCCAGACCCAAAAACCCAAACCCGCTGTTCTGAACACAGTCCAGGTAGCAGAACTGTAAGAGAGGTTTTGCTGAGAGTAAGCCAGTCATAGAGTTACACATAGTGCCTACACATGTTCATTAGATGTTTCCATTTACATCTAATGAACATCATTTGCACCATTTTTGTTAATTAATTAAGCAGTATTTGCTTTGAGGGCTTCGTGTTCATGAACATGGCTAAAGAAATCCTCTACAGTCTAATTCCAGTGTTTGTTAGCAACACTGGCCTTGCATCTCCTGTTGTAAAGCAACAAAGCATGCCTCAGACATCAAGCATGTCTTGGTAGATCCGACAGATCGACTGCATCCGGGAGAAGTTATAAATGATGCTCATTTTATCTGACACCCAACTATTCCTTTAACCAATTAGATAGGCTAATCTGTTTTGAGCATTGAGCATATGGCCTAATCAATGACTGCTAGAGTCCATGTAGTGTTTTATTTCTGAGCCAGAACAACATAAACAACTGAAATTCATCAGTTCAGCTGCAATACTGTTAACTTGCCAAATCAACCCAATAGTGGATGTTGTCCTTAATGTTAACTAATGGCTTCTGCAGCTGAAAGTGAGCAGCAAAGTTCCTGGCGGTAAATATATATAAAATATGAAAATGCCATAGGGCCATACTTCAAATATATGAGACATAAGAATGCTTGGAATTCCATTATATCTGAAATATGTTTGTCAAACATATTAAAATATGCCAACTTTAACATATTTGTATAGTCCATATATTATGTGTATTTGTCCAATGTATGATACTTACATATTAGTATACAACATATTTGTGCATACATTTTGAAACATATGTCTAATTCCTAGGTATATACCTAAGAAGACTTGTGTTTAAAGTCATAGTAACTTCAGGCTTCTACAGATGATGTTGCATGAAGATGATTGGGTCATAAATATTTGTAGAAGGTGTGACAGGGTTCATAGTTTGAGAAGAGGTGTTACAGTGCAGTGAGTGTCTCGTTGGATGTGTGGAAAATGTGTCTCAAAGCCGATGTTAATGATTGGCAGAAAGGAGGGATTGCAATTGGGCATGCTGAAGGCCATAGTGTGAAGGAACTAGCTGAATCTGAATGTATGGAAGCATACGGTCATACAGGTCTACCAGCAGTGGCAGAATTTCCAGTCAACAGGAAATTCTTGTCAGACTTGTGATGGACAGGGACTGTCAGGCTTGTACGTAAAAATCATTTCGCATTGTGATGGACAGGGACTGTCAGGCTTGTACGTAAAAATCATTTCGCATCCAGGCAAGAATGTTTTTCTAGAAGTCAACGCAGGTCCTTCACAACCAGTTCCTGAAAGTACACTTCACAGAAACTGCAGCATTAAAACTCATTTAAACTGTTTCAGCAGAGTTTTAATGCTGAAGTGCCCCGAGGCTATCAGCCTTTGGCTAACATAACAGGCTAACTGCTATTCTTTTCCATCCATTCTTGTACTACTTGGCAATTGAGGATGGCAGTTAGCTACTCTTTTTCTGTTCAGCACAGACCAGTGATGAATATTGTGCTCATAATCCTTACTGCAGAATAAAGAATTCTATGTACTCAATATAAAGATGTATGGCATTATAAAGATTTCATACATGTGTCATATATTAGAATATATAGGATTCCCTTATATACACAACATATGGACACTTTATCTGCACTTTATATTTTATCATTTCATGATGAATGGACCAATAGAAATGCTCCAAAATGACCTGGAATAAAATCATTTTACACTGACTTCCATTGAAGGTTAAAGATTTTTGTGTGACAGCAACATTGCTGATTTGTTTTCAACAAATTTCATATGTCAGCATATTCAAATATATATGTTTTACATGTATATGTAAAATTTGTTACAAAAAAAATCTATGTTACAGGAAAAGGAAAACCCTTTTTGACCTTCAGTGGATGTCAGTGTAAAAAACAAAAAAACAAAAACAAGTGTCAAATGAACCAAGAACATTTATATCCCGATCCATTCATTATGAAGTTATAAGTTTGTCAAAAAGTTAAAAATGGATATTTAAATGTTTTTATGTGACAGTAATCACACAATTACATGTAATATGTAAAAAAAAACAACATTGTCTTTATTTGGTATATTTAATTGATAATTGCGTGTGTATATATATCTATGCGTATATATTGTGTGTGTATATATATATATATATATATATATATATATATATATATATATATATATATATATATGTACAAATCAAACATGTTATATGATCCATATACATATGCATATGGGTCCAATATATTATGCTTACATGTATGTAGAAACATATACAGTACCAGTCACAAGTTGAGTGTATTGCTGATCATCATCTTATCTCAGGGGTAACCCAAATCAGCACGAGTACTTAGTTGCTTGGTAATGCACAAAAATGAACATCTTGCTCAGTCGAATGCGCTACCACTCTAGCCTGGGCGTCACAGGTTCAAATTCCGATCCATGACATCAGCGTCCAGAATCAGAGAGCGCACAACTGGCCATGTTCTTTCTGGCTGGGTAGATGCCGCTCTTCCCTTATCACTCATAAGCGATGTTGGCCGGCACAGGTGTCTGTTAGCTGGTGTGGTGAAGCTGGGGATCCAGCGCTTTCCTCTGAGCATGTCGGCCAGTTCATGTCGCCTCATTGGTGGTAGTTAGAAAAGAGTAGGTGGTCCGCTTTCTGCGGTTAATTGCCCTGGACCAGTCAGAGGAAAATACGTTCTGAATGAACTTTCCAAAGGAGATTTTTAGCAGACAGAAAAAAGGCCATTCTCTCACCATTTCAGTTCAGTTGCACAGATTACGTGAGAATGTCAAGAACTCCTTGTTCTGGGATCGTACTCAACCATAATCGTAGGTTTTTGGCTCAGGGTTATTACAACTTTTATTGTTTTCGGTTTTTTTTTCAATAACTGATGCACAGATTAGTCTGAGGCTTTCCAACCACCTACTTTGATCCGTGCACAAGTCATTCCTCTTCAGATATTTTGGAACAACAAGCCGTTTAAAGGGCAGGAAATGTCAGATCATTCCACGTCTGTATGACAAATTGATCTGTGATGGTTGAGGAAGGTTGAGAAGACTGTCAGGTGTTTTCTGTCAGGTGGGTATGTGTTCACTGAGCTTGATATGCCTGAAGGCCAAGGTTGTAACATGATCTAATTGTATATGGTCTATATACAGACCATGTCTAGCAATGCCAAGGGTGAGCACGCCTCGGCATGCTCTTAAAAATAAGAATGTCCTGAAAATAGGAACTCTAAATTGAGGATAACTGGAAATGTGGCACAAGCCCACCTCCATGATTGACCCTTTTTGGCTGCAAATTGCCAGTTATATTTTAAAAGTCGAAGAGTAAACCCAGGAAGACTAAAGGTTGTTTGGGCGATGGTATAGAAGAACACACTTTTTAAATCCATTAAGAACCATGTTTTTAACAGAGATGACTGAGTGAGAAGAACATTTATATCAAATGATGGTTCTTTAAACCACTGGTAAACACCTTAAGTCCTGGATTGCTGTTATCCAGCAAAGTTTGGTAGTTGCTCTACTCAAGCACACCTGATTAATGTTAATTTGTTAATTTCCAGACAAAGTGGATGTGACTCTTGTTTGTTGAGTGTGAATAATCTTGACTTTTACATCAGGTGAAGGTTCCTTCAACCTTTAAAAGGTTCTTTACACTCATCTCTATTACAAATATGGTTCTATACACATATGGTTCTATATACAACCAAAATGTTATTTTATTGCATCACTCTAAGAGCCATTTGATGCACCCATCATTTTAAGATTGTACCTTCCACCCAATGGCCACTTTCCTAGAAACACCTTCCTTGTACATCCACTTACTGGCCACTTTATTAGAAATAGATTTGCTGGAGACCCGCCCTCCAGGATCAGAGTTAAGAACCCCTGCTTTAAAGGGTTCTTCACACGCACAAACTGGCTTCTAAATGGTTCTTCAATGGCATCACTAAGAGTTTACATCAACAGTGTGGTAATGCTGTGTTTCTCTATGCAGCTACCTGCTCTCTCAGCTGAAACAGACCTGAACTCCGCGTTGTGTAGACCCTCTTCAGTGGATCGCTACCTGGTGTTTAACTCAACCAATCACAGACAGGAATTCCTGAACATCACCTGCTCCCTGACAGCCAATCAGCTTCGCCAAACCAGAGAAGTCATCATCCAAAATGTGGACCGAACAAAGCTGGCAGCCACAGTGAGTAAACTTTACCTTACCTCTACCTTGTACTTCCACTGACTGGCCACTTTTTTAAAAAACACCTACCTTGCACATCCAATCACTGTCTTCTATACTAGACACACTTACCTTATACGTCCACTTACTGGCCACTTTATTAGGAACACCTACCTTGTACGCCCACTTACTGGCCATTTTATTAAAAAACATCTACCTTGAACATCCACTCACTGGCTACTATATTAGACACACCTACCTTATACGTCCACTTACTGGCCACTTTATTAGGAACACCTACCTTGTACGTCCACGTACTGGTCACTTTATTAGAAACACCTACCTTGTACGTCCACGTACTGGTCACTTTATTAGGAACACTTACCTTGAACATCCACTCACTAGCAACTATATTAGACACACCTACCTTGTACATCCACTCTCTAAACACCTTATTAGAAATCTGTAGTTCTATTTTTTGGGCACTAGGTTAAGAGTTGCCCCCAACCAGAAATATGGTCATAAACAGACCACTGATGAAGAGCTAGAGGATGGCTAACACAAACAGTGTCAACAGATGAGCTACAGGAGGGCCTTTAAACTTTCTTCCAGCATCAACAACACCATGTGGGAGACCAGGGTTCGATTCCCGGTCTGGGTGACTATGCTGCGCTACACCAATAAGAGTCCTTGGGCAAGACTCCTAACACTACATTGGCCCACCTCTGTAATACGAGTAACCTTGTAAGTCGCTCTGGATAAGAGCGTCTGCTAAATGCCATAAATGTAAATGTAAATGTAATCAACAATTGAACAGTAAGAATTGTCCTTGCTGAAGAGCTGCAGCCATCAGCTTCAAAACGTGTTTTCATTCATGAGCACACACACCCACAAACACACACACTTTCACAGTGTCTGATCTTAATGTTCTACAAGAAAGGGCTTTCTAATAAAGTGACCAGTGAATACATGCAAAGTGTCTTTATGTAAGAAAGAGACGTCAATGTGAAAGAGGTCTGTTCCTAAAAGGCAGTTCTCTGAAATAAAAGACAACTGTTTCTTTGGTTTATCACATCTAAGACTTTTTTAATTTAGCTCTGTGGAGATAAGACAGTCTTTTTAAGGTGTGCTTTTAAATGATTGTTCTTCTATAAACTCATTTAAAGTTTTAGATACGGTGCATTAAGAGCCTGTTTTAAGGTTAACACTGTTTCAACAGGGCTCAATCAAGAGCTCTTCTATCATTTCCCATGGTTACAAATCATGCTCTCATTTATGGAAAATGTCTTATTGAATTACTTGAAAGTCAACGTTCCTTTCCGTCACCTTTGTGAGCCCAAACCCACCACACCTTAATGTTTAAGTGATGTTTAGGTCAAAGCTGTAAAACCTGTTTTGATTTCTTTCTTCTGAAAGGCTGCTGTTTTGAATGTTTTTCCAAGAAAACAGCGGTTCAATCGCCCGGTATGAGAATAAAACTTATCTCTGTGAAGTAGAAGTTCTCTTTTTTAAGTTTGCAATACTTGAAAAGTCACTCGAGCCTCTAGAGCATTACAGGTTGATTAGACCTTAGAGTTTTTGTCATATTCTTTTTTCAGCACTTTAGAGAGGGGAAGATGAAAGAGTGTCGTGTTGGAAGGTGTCTGCGAGAGTGATTCGTACATGCCTCTGTGTGAGTCTGTGAGTGTGTCAGGACCTGTACTAAATAAATGATGAAGGCAGACATTGCCTTAGAGGCAAAAAGGCCATTTGAGCTTATGAAGAACTGAGGCTACTGAGGAACAGGTCAGGAACAGCAATTCATCCTGAAAGAGTAAGAGACAGTGGAGACACTGCGCCATAAGAAGTTTGTCCATGAGAGGAACGATTTCAACGGTCTTCAGCAACGTTTTGGCTTGTTTGTAGTGCAGGCACCTTTTTGTTTTTTTAGAAACCTTAGACCATGTTTGTATTTTACATTCAGTTTCCACAGGAACCAGTTACTTTTTCAAAAACTCTTTAATTACTTTAACTCTTAAGATACTTTAATTTGTGTTTCCATGGGAACCAGTTACTTTTTCAAGAACTCAGATACTTTAAATTGTGTTTCCATGGAATCCAGTTACTTTTATCAGAAATTCAGATATTTTAAATTGTGTTTCTACAGGAACCAGTTCTTTTTTTTCGAAATTCAGATAGTTTGAATTGTGTTTCCACAGGAACCAGTTATCTTCTCAGAAATTTCTAGGTTTTTATGTTCTCTGTACTTTTTACAATTTTTACAGAAGCACATTACAGAATGTATTTCTACCTCAGAACAAAATGTAATTCCTGCAACCATCACTTCCATCCATGTCAGGTCCTACCAGAATTGTCTGATAGTCCCCATTGCCTGATAAAAACCCATGGGCAAACTCATTTTGTACAGACCTCTACACCACAGGATCCTCTGAGAAATGAGGAATGGTTTTTGAAACTCAAGAAGTTTTAGAAACCTTTTTTTTTCTACCACAGGAACCAGGAGCTTTTTCAAACACACAACTCTTAAGTGTGTTTCCCCCACAGGGAACATCTCAGGAAGAGGGGATTTTTAGAAACGTAAGAGATGTTGGGTGCATTTCCACCAGGAACCAGTCACCAGTCAAGAACTTTAAAGTGCAGGGCCAAAATTAGCCCTGAGCCATAGTTTCAGGAACATTTTTAGCTTCTATTCCAGAGTAGAACTTTCCACAGACCTGGAAGAATAAAGGTGAAGCTCATTACTGAGCATCACTGGTCAAACATAAGCTTTGCAAAAACTTTCTTACTGGCCTGTTTCAGAAAAACACATCAATACATTGTTGTGGAGAGAGCAAGCTTGAACCACCAGTGATGGACTGGAACTGGACTAGGGAATAAACCCAGACATGCACACTTTGATATAGAATGAAAAGGTCAACAAGAAAAACATCCTTTCTCTCACTGAAGTTACTGTAAATCCAAAACAGGAACTTCTCCAGTACAGTTCTACTGCAGGATCATTTTGAAACCTTACTCTTTAGTTAGAAGTGGTGGATCGGATTCGATCAGAAAATCTAAGAGGATAAGGGAACCATGAACGGCAGAGAAAGAGATGGACAGCAGGGGATAAGAGTCCACTTTGTTCTGGGCAGCTGAAACATACTGCAGATTGAAGTGAGTTCTCCAGGTCATCTGAGGGCGTGGCAGCACAGAGTGCCCTGACCCAGCAAACCACAAAAATACTGTATTCTCTCTCTCCAAGACATCAGTCAAGGAGGAAAGCAGAAGGTTTGCTCGAGGACTAAGACCTACACATGTGCAGATTCTCAATTATGCTATACATCAACCACTGACACTGTTTGCCAGCAGCCAAGAGCAGTAGAACTATGCATTTTATTTCTTTGCATGAGGTCCACTTATGGATGTTATGGATGATTTCATGGACCAACAACAGCCATAATTCATTTCTACATGACCATTTTCTAATCTCTCTGAATCCAATAAAATTGAGCAGTTAAACTAGGCTTAAATGTTAGTTGGTTTTCATGAACTTGCAAAAACAATAGGCCTCATTCACCAATCATTTAAGAAATTGGTGAATGAGGGATCCTAAATCTGATCTTTCTTTCTAAAGATGTAAATCTGCATTTTATCATATTTCTGCTCTGTGTTTTCTAGTTTAGGATTATGCAAAATATTCAGTAGATCAAAATGTGTTCCCATGGACTTCAAAATCAAAACAGTTTCTATTTATGAAAATTCTAACATTCATCAGTGTTTTCTTATATGGGATTTGTTCAGTTTATGAGAACAAGAGCAGAACTATAAACAGCTACACGTTCTATACATCTATATCTATCTATCCATCTATCTATCTATATATATATATATATATATATATATATATATATATATATATATATATATATATATATATATATATATATATACACACACACATTTTTAGTTTTCTCTATATTTTGAACCCTGTAGCTACCCTGTGTGAATAATTCTCGATGACTGGCCCACCAAACATTCTTCAAACTGACTTGGAATATAACCTTTTTACACTGACTTCCATTGAAAGTTGGTCTTTTTGCTTTTGGAGATACATGCTTTTCTTTGGCCAGCGATAGTGTATATATATATATAGCAGACAAACCTAAATTTATTGGCAGCATGCCTAATGCCAGGTGTGGGTTAGAGGGGTATAAAGCCCCCCTGCACTGAGCCGTGGAGCAGTGGAACTGTGTTCTCTGGTATAAGGGTTGGTGCTCCATGCAGTACTTTTGGGATGATTTGGGAAGTAAGGGATGAGGTGGGTTGGTGATCATCTAACATCCTGATCTCACTAACGCTCTTCTAACATTCTTCTATGCTATTCCTCAAAGAAACCTTTTTAGCACCTTTTCCCAGTGTATGAATGAATATGGTTGACTTTTGCAGATTTAGCTTGTCCAGAACAACTTCATGGCAAAATCATGCAAGCAAATAAATGAGCATAAACCTGAGCAAGTAAATGAAGTTTTTATGTGCTAAGGCGCTTTACTAAGCCCATTTCAGATTGCCAGTAAAATCGTTGCTTTCTATGCAGACATGATGCTTCAGAAGTTTGTTCTGCTCTCAGTGGGAATGCAGCTAGCCAGCAGATCCTTTCATTAACACTGACGTTCTGCTGGTTGAGCATCCGGAGGGACACGTCTTCTCTTTTGGCTTCTTCTGCTGCTGCCCCGATTCTAAATCCCTGCCCCAGAGGCAGCAGACAGCAGCTCCAGATGTCAAGGACCAACGGACAAGCTCTCAATTTGGGCTCATTTCACATGTCATGCCGAGACGAGGTCGGCCTGGTGGCTTCCACTAGAGCTCTGCCTGCCTTAGATGTATCATTAGGAAACAACTGCAAGACTAAGGGGCCTGTATACTTCTCTCTCTCTCTCTCTCTCTCTCTCTCTAAAGTCTATATTAGAACGTTTATGTAGGTTTCTGTATCAACCTCTCCATGTATGTGAGCTGTGAGTTCTGACTGGCTGTCCGGCATTGTACCCATGTTTAAACGTGTGTGTGTCACAATTACATCCACATTTATACACACCCTTTAGACAAGTCTTTTTGGTGTTCTTGTACAGTGCAGTAATATGTAAATAGTTTCTCCACTCACATTTAGGTATTCAGTGCAATTGGAATTGTTATTTTAGATTTTTTAAGCTAATACGCCCCCAAACCCATGCGGCACCCTGTATATGCTGCCCTGTACATTGTGTAAATAATTCTGGATGACTGGACCAATAAAAATGCTTCAAACTGATTTGGAATATAAACTTTTTACACTGACTTCCATTAAAAGTTGCTCCTTTGGAGAAACATGTTTGCTTTGGATAGCGATTTTTTATATATATATATATATATATATATATATATATATATATATATATATATAATATTTATATAGCTATTTATATAAAATATATATAGCTTGATCAATATCCCGCTTTTATTAAAACATAAATATTATATCTGCTGCAAATTCAAATTGAATGTAATCCAAAGTGCCTTCCATCTCAACTCAGACCTCTTGCATACAGTATACAGAGGTTCTATATAGGAAGGGCCAATTTACCAAAGGAATCAGAGAATCATTTTTTTATACCACACTCAATACCTTTTAGAACCCATTTCTTCTTATAGTGACGTGACAGATTTACAGTGGATTGTGATGTCACAGTAATGTAAATGGGTCTGTGATTGTGACATCACAAACAGTTCCCACCAGGTACAGTATACAGTATAGAGTATAGGCTAGAAACTTCAGGAACTTTAACAGTGTTTACATGATACATCAAAGTCATTTATTTCAATAAGGAAAAAGGAAAATCTGATTTCCGATGATATGGGTGCTTTAAATCAGTCAGATCAGTCAGATCAGCTTGCGCTTGGCCGGGAGCGCAGACCACTGACGGATGGGCCGTGGCGCTCGGCTGAATAAAAGGAATGGAGCCTTGATCTTCGCATCTCGCTTTCTCTTTATTAGCCAGGAGAACGCATTTCTTGGAGCGATGCGCTGATGAGTGCAAATGCGTCTCTGAGAAGCGGATGGGGGATTGAAGATGGGTTTTATTTGCAGCGCTTGCCCGTGGTAGCTTTCTTCTAATGCCAGCGGGCTTTAAGTAGTTTATTCTGAAGCTGTGGAAATGTGGAATGGTTATTGCCCTGCTAGCCGCATTTGTGGAAGTGCTAGGGTAATAGGGCACTATTCAATTAGTGACTACAGCCTACTGTGTGTGTGTGTGTGTTTGTGAGTGAGATAGAGACGGTTCGGATATTGCTGCTTATGATGTCTACTGTAGACAGACTCATTGTGTCTGCATGAAACTCATAATAGCACCCAAACACCCACACACAAGACATTCATTAAGGTCCATAAGTATTTGGACAGGGACACCATTTTTGTAATCATGTTTCTGTACCAGGGTTAGGCAAAAAAAATATTACTGCAGGAGAGAGAAGTTATACAATATTCCCAGTCAAGGAGGGTAGCTTAAGCTGTGCCAGTAGTGCAGATGGTTCTATGCTTATGTCGCTTATGTTGAGTGAATGAGGGAGATGGCATTGGACTCTCACGGAACTCTCCTGACAATAGGGCCAAATACCCCAAAATTGGCAATGAGCTCCTAGCATGTACATGACACCACCTACGGAATGACAACACCACTTCAAAGCTCTTTACAGTGCTCTGGTGAGATCCTGCTGGTGTGGGTTTTCTCCCTTTCAGTATTGGAAAGCTAATAGCTGCTCTTGTGGAACCTCCACACACTCACATATCACCACATACTAACATATACAGTATACAAGCATAAACACACTCACACATAATTCAAACATACTGTATACACAAATCTACGGACCGTGCTCTGAGCTTACACTGCATCAGTTAGAATCTCCACGCCGACACCCTCTGTAGTTCCTATGTGTGTGTATGGGTGTGTGTGTGTGTGTGTGTGTGTGTGTGAGAGAGAGAGAGAGAGAGAGAGAGAGAGAGAGAGAGAGAGAGAGGGTGAATGCCAGGGTGAATGCCAGGGGTAAAATTGGGTGCGTATTATTGCTCTCCAGACTGAATAAAGAAGCTTAAACTGTAGCTCAGGCACACATCCTCCTCTAAGCCCTAACACAGCACATTATAATCACACACACACACACACTCACCTCCTCGCTACACCCTCACTCTCTCCACTCTCTCTCAACATTGCTTTCTCTCTCTTATGCTCTTTCTATCTCACTTGTCAATTTCTCTTTCTTTCTCTCTCGCACTCTCCCTCTGTCTCTGGGTCTCAAGGTCAGTGAGATTGAATGAACAATCAGAGGCTTTGGTGCTTCAATAATAGGCCACCTGGGACATTAGGGAGGTTTTAATGCTCCTGCGTCGCTCCGCAAGCTCAAATAACTCCGATCCGCACTGACTCTCCTGCTCATGGGTCCAATACACTAAAATCCTTAAACCATGCCATTCATGTCCGTATTTTGGGGAAACAGGGTTGTCCACGGTTGTACTTAGGACATTGGGGCCGGTAGGCTTTTAAGTAGGCCTAAGTTGTAGGACCATAGAAGTGTGTATGTGTGAGGATGGGAGGGACTTAGTTAAGGTATTTCACACTTGCGACTATATTTGGACATTGACATGTACTTACATACTCATGACCAATTAATTGCCTTAATAGCCTGTAACCTTCCTAATGATCTCCATTCAGTTTATTTCGATTTATATAGAAATATTAAAGAATAAAGTCTGCCACCTTAAAAACCCCACTGTCAATACCTGTGTGTGACATTGATCTAAATATTGATTTAACTGTCGTTAATTGATATGTCTTTTTGATAAATGCGTTGTTGGCTTGCTACCTAGTTGGCTTACCAGCTTTGCTAGATTAGACTGCTGATTAGAATAATATGTGCATTATTGTTGCCAAATACCTTGGTACCTATGTATTGCTAGGTAGCTAATTGGCTTGGTATATGCATTGTTATGTAGCTAGCTAATTGGCTTGGTATATGCATTGTTATGTAGCTAGCTAATTGGCTTGGTATATGCATTGTTATGTAGCTAGCTAATTGGCTTGGTATATGCATTGTTAAGTAGCTAGCTAATTGGCTTGGAATATGCATTGTTAGGTAGCTAGCTAATTGGCTTGGTATATGCATTGTTAGGTAGCTAGCTAGCTAATTGGCTTGATATATGCATTGTTAGGTAGCTAGCTAATTGGCTTGGTATATGCATTGTTAGGTAGCTAATTGGCTTGATATATGCATTGTTAGGTAGCTAGGTAGCTAATTGGCTTGATATATGCATTGTTAGGTAGCTAGGTAGCTAATTGGCTTGGTATATGCATTGTTACGAAGCTAGCTAATTGGCTTGGTATATGCATTGTTAAGTAGCTAGCTAGCTAACTGGCTTGGTATATGCATTATTAAGTAGCTAGCTAGCTAACTGGCTTGGTATATGCATTGTTACGAAGCTAGCTAATTGGCTTGGTATATGCATTGTTATGTAGCTAGCTAATTGGCTTGGTATATGCATTGTTAGGTAGCTAGCTAGCTAACTGGCTTGGTATATGCATTGTTACGAAGCTAGCTAATTGGCTTGGTATATGCATTGTTAGGTAGCTAGCTAGCTAATTGGCTTGGTATATGCATTGTTATGTAGCTAGCTAATTGGCTTGGTATATGCATTGTTAGGTAGCTAGCTAGCTAATTGGCTTGGTATATGCATTGTTAGGTAGCTAGGTAGCTAATTGGCTTGATATATGCATTGTTAGGTAGCTAGGTAGCTAATTGGCTTGGTATATGCATTATTAAGTAGCTAGCTAGCTAACTGGCTTGGTATATGCATTGTTAGGTAGCTAGCTAATTGGCTTGGTATATGCATTGTTAGGTAGCTAGCTAATTGGCTTGGTATATGCATTGTTAGGTAGCTAGCTAATTGGCTTGGTATATGCATTGTTAGGTAGCTAGCTAGCTAATTGGCTTGATATATGCATTGTTAGGTAGCTAGGTAGCTAATTGGCTTGATATATGCATTGTTAGGTAGCTAGGTAGCTAATTGGCTTGGTATATGCATTATTAAGTAGCTAGCTAGCTAACTGGCTTGGTATATGCATTGTTACGTAGCTAGCTAATTGGCTTGGTATATGCATTGTTAGGTAGCTAGCTAGCTAATTGGCTTGGTATATGCATTGTTATGTAGCTAGCTAATTGGCTTGGTATATGCATTGTTAGGTAGCTAGCTAGCTAATTGGCTTGGTATATGCATTGTTAGGTAGCTAACTGGCTTGATATATGCATTGTTAGGTAGCTAGGTAGCTAATTGGCTTGATATATGCATTGTTAGGTAGCTAGGTAGCTAATTGGCTTGGTATATGCATTATTAAGTAGCTAGCTAGCTAACTGGCTTGGTATATGCATTGTTACGTAGCTAGCTAATTGGCTTGGCATATGCATTGTTACGTAGCTAGCTAATTGGCTTGGCATATGCATTGTTATGTAGCTAGCTAGCTAATTGGCTTGGTTATATGCATTGTTACGTAGCTAGCTAATTGGCTTACCATATGCATTGTTACGTAGCTAGCTAATTGGCTTGGTATATGCATTGTTAGGTAGCTAGCTAGCTAATGGGCTTGGTATATGCATTATTAAGAAGCTAGCTAGCTAACTGGCTTGGTATGTGTAAGGCTAGATAATGCTAGCTGGCTTGATATGCACATTGTTGGCTAGCACATTGTTGGCCACTTAGTTAGCTAGTTGATTTGGTTTGTGTATTGCTAGCTAGCTAACTTCGTTGGTTGGGTATATGCATTCCTAGGTAGCTAGCTAGCTGGATGAAAATGTGCATTGCTGACTAGCTAGCTAGCTGGCTTGATACGCACATGGATGCTAGCTGGTTGGCATGACATTAATGTACATTAATAGCTAGCTAGCTAACTTGATAGTTTGGAACATGCATGGGTAGCCAGCTAGTGGGCTTATTATTTGCATTGCTATTTGGATAGAATGCTATGCAGATAATATGCTAATTCATTAATGAGTTTGGCATTTGAATTGCTAGCTAGATAGCTAGCTGTCTTGGTATGCATAATGCCAAATAATGCTAGCTGGCTTGATATGCACATTGTTGGCTAGCACATTGTTGGCTAGTTAGTTAGCTAGTTAGTTTGGTGTGTGTAATGCTAGCTAGCTCCGTTGGCTTGCTTGGATAAAAATGTGCACTGTTGGCTAGCTAGCTAGATATGCACATTGTAGGCTAGTTAGTTAGCTGGTTGGTTTGGTATGTACATAATTAGTCTGGTATGTAAATTGGAAGCTAGTTGGCTTGGTATGTGCATTGCCAGCAGTAGCGGGTCCTGATATTCCTGCCAGTTCCTGCCCTTGGGTGACAGCTTTCCGAGGGCAGCACCAGCATCACTCACCACCTTCCAAATCCAATTTAACTCATGAATAACACCATCCTTTTTTTTTTTTTACCTGATTTCAGCTCCCTATAGCACTGAATCTAAACCCGGCCGAGGCGGCTATGCTGCTGGCTAAAACCATCCTCCATGCAGCTCCTGTGGCAAACCAGGTGAGTTCCACATTTCAAATCCCCTTTGAATATATTTGAATAGGAGCTCGACAGGGATGTGTCCTCTTTCATAAGGCCGTCCGTATACCTTCTCAGATGTTTGGGTCTTATCAGAGCCATATTTGAATGAGCTGATGGAGTGACAAAGCATTATTTGAATATGGCTGAATAAGTCTCTTAAATGCCAGCCTTATTATTCAGTCATTAGTCTTATAATTCAGTGGCTACTATACATAATTAAATCATGTAGGCCATGAACTGTGTTCATGAGGTTGTGTCTTACCCACATAGCAACAGAATCTCTCTTTTTCTTCTCCTCAGGTGTTAAAGCTCCGGACCTCGGCCTTACTCGGTGCCGCAGACGTTTTGGATTTCCGATCCAATCCCTTCGGGAGCTTGACCCTGCTGATGTGTGGTGGGGATTCAGGCTCCAATTCCACCACCACCACCACCAACAGCAGCAGCAGCAGTAGTAGTGGCTCCAAACCGGGCTTTTCATTACCAGCTCAGTCCACAAGCACACTCCGCTCAAACACAACCCACAGTAACTCCAGTAAGTACCTGTGAAGTGCACTGTACGTGAATCAGTGCTCGTACGATCATTCAGAGCTTGGGGTAGTAGGTTGTGCAGTGGGTTTAACAGTATGACAGTGTGAGGGTTTGTTAAAGCCGTAGAGCGACAAGATAGTGTGTGTAGTGTGCTCTTTTGCTCTTTGCAGACCCTTTGTTATACAGAACGGAGGACACGTCTGCAGTTGTTGAAATGCAGCTCTGGCTGTTTTATTTCTGTGCTCTGTAGCTCCAACTTTCTGATATTCGAAGGGCATGGTGAGTGCCCTGAGCCTATATGATGGATTTCTACAGAGCAGAAATGAAAGGGCTTTTTAAAGAAATGTCTCTATTGTGCCTTGTTGTAAAGAAAAGTGTCCCAAGACCCAATGTTTTGTCTCGTTGATGTGATTTCCCCCCACCCCTAGTTTTTTCCACCCATAGTTTTATTTCTTTGACAGTTTGGCAGTCTAGTTTAGCTAGCTAGATAGATTCATCGCTTCAATGTTGGATTGGTATATGCATTAATGACTCACTACCTAGTTGGCTTACCAACTTTGCTGGATAGCTGACTGATTAGATGGATATGTGCATTACTGCTGACTAACTACCTTATCACCTTGGTATTTGTATTGCTGGCTAGCTTTGTTGACTGAGTATATGCTTTTTTTTTAGGTAGCTAGTTAATTGGCTTGATATGCATATTGCTAAAGGACATGCAGGTTGGATCAGAATGGGCAGTACACTTACCTGTTTGGTACAGTGACTGTAGAAAGTGGCCATTGGTTTGGTATGTGCAGGGTTAGCTGGCTAGTTGGCTTGCTTTTGGCTAGACCTCTCTAGATCTATTTCTGAAACGTCCCACATCATACATTTTGACATGAGGTCTACTACTTAGTGGACTTTTTATGGGCCGCTTCAAGTAATTTATTAGGAAGACTAAACTAATACTGGGTTGGACCTTCCTTGCTCTCGAAATAGCTTCAATTCTTCTTGTTGGAAACTTTCCTTTGGAATTCTGGATCCATGTGTACATGATTGAAAGATTTTTCATGCTACAAATCTGTTCAACCACATCTCAAAGATACCAAGAAACCAATTATCATGCTGGAAGTAGCCATTAGAAGATGAATTGTGGCCTTGACGTGATGCACATGGTCAGCAACAATACTCAAATAGGCTGTGACAGGTTGGGTCCATTGATTCATCCTACCTTGTACCTCCTCTTACTGGCTACTTTATTGGAAACCCCCACATTGTATGTCTACTCACTGGTCACTTTATTGGAAACCCCCATATTGTGTACATTCACTGGCCACTTTATAAGAAACACCTATGATGTGCTTCCACTCACTGGCCACTTTATTATAAACTCCTACTTTGTTCTTCCACTTACTGGCCACTTTATTGGAAACCCCTACGTTGCAGTTCCACTCTCTGGCCACATTATTAGAAATGCCTACCCTTTGCTTCCACTCATTGGCCTTTTTATTAGAAACACCTACCTTGTACTTCTACATAATGGCCACTTTATTGGAAACCCCCACATTGTATGTCTACTCACTGGTCACTTTATTGGAAACCCCCATATTGTGTCCATTCACTGGCCACTTTATAAGAAACACTTATGATGTGCTTCCACTCACTGGCCACTTTATTATAAACTCCTACTTTGTTCTTCCACTTACTGGCCACTTTATTGGAAACACCTACTTTGTGTTTCCACTCACTGGCTACTTTATTGGAAACCCCCACATTTTGTGTCCACTAACTGGCCACTTTATTAGAAACACCTATGATGTACTTTCACTCACTGGTCACTTTATTGGAAACACCTATTTTTTTTATACTTCTCCTCACTGGCCACTTTATTGGAAACACCTATTTTTTTATACTTCTCCTCACTGGCCACTTTATTGGAATCATCCAGTTGGTGCCAAATACTGTCCTTACCATCTGTGTTTCCCCAGAAACCAAAATTCATCAGACCAGGTTTCCCCAGTCCAGTGTTGGTGGGCCTGTGCTCACTGCAGCCTCAGCTTTCTGTTGTTGGCTGATAGAAGTGAAACCCGACATGGCCTTCTGCTGTTGTAGCCCATCCGCCTAAGATCCAACAACCAGTCTGGACATTCTCTGTTGACCTCCATCTGCAGATCTGCTGCTCACTGCATGGTTTGTCTTTATTCTGCCATTCCGAATGACCTCTAGAGACAGTCATGCTGAAAATCCAGGACATCAGCAATATTAGAAATAGTCAAGCCAGCCTGTCTGGTACCAGATGTCTCATTCCTAAAGCAACCATAGTGGTTCTAACCACCCTGTTGCCTTTTTTCTCTGACCAGTAACAGCTAATCAATGAACTCATACATATTAATGACCCTGTTTTGGGGCACCTCAATAGATTTCTTAGAATCAGAGCCACAGATTCTTTTAAGATGAATAACCACATCAAAACCTCAATCAGAATCATCTAGAGAGTGAAGCATCAGGAACGAATGGCAGAATTGTCAAGGATGTTCACCTACACATGCAGACACTCCTCTCCGAATGGTTCCCTGTGTTGTTCTTAATAATTCTGCAAACAAAAAATGTCGAAAACAGTGCAGAGGGCCTTGCGCTGGCTGAACGCAGCTGAATGGAGTGTTGCTGGAGTATTGTTTGGTTAATTTGTGAAGCCCAAGCAACACAAATCCTCCGCAGGGTGAAGGCTCAGGCTGAGGAGCGAGAGGAAAGTCTGTTTATTAGAGTTTCTGAGAAGAGGTAATTAATAGAACGGCATAGCACAGCCGCTAATTAGCTCCGTCCCAATGATATTCCACCAGAGAACCACTCAGCACCGCGGCGTCGACGGCAGTGCACATAAACACAAACACATGGCAAATAAAAAATAAATCACAGAGGTTGCTGTAAACAAACACGGAAAATCGGCCACACGTAGATGCCACACCATCTACCAAGGTCACACTTGTGCCCTGCTGTGCTGTACTGTTACCACAAAGTTTAAGCTCCATCTGAAAGGGACAGACATGCAGACATGCAGTGTACTCTCAGTGGCCACTTTATTGGAAACCCCTATTTTGTACTACCAATCACTGGCCACTTTATTGGAAACCCCCATATTGTGTGTCCACTCACTGGTCACTTTATTGGAAACACATGTTGTGTGTCCACTTACTGGCCACTTTATTGGAAACACCTGTGTTGTAATTTCACTTACTGGCCACTTTATTGGAAACCCCCACATTGTGTGTCCACTCACTGTCCACTTTACTGGAAACACTTACTCACTAACTGGCCACATTATTGGAAATAACTACATTGTATCTCCACATAGTGGCCACTTTATTGGAAATACCTACTTTGCAGTTCTACTCACTGTCCACTATATTGGAAACCCCATATATTGTGTGTCCACTTACTGGCCACTTTATTGGAAACCCCCATATTGTGTGTCCACTCACTGTCCACTTTACTGGAAACACTTATGTTGTATTTTCACTTACTGGCCACTTTGTTAGAAACACCTATTTTGTACTTCCACTCACTGGCCACTTTATTGAAAACCCTCACATTGTGTGTCCACTCACTGGCCACATTATTGGAAACACCTACACTGTACTTCCACATACTGGCCAGTTTAATAGAAACACCTACTTTGTACTTCCACTCACTGGCCACTTTATTGGAAACACATGTTGTGTGTCCACTTACTCGCCACTTTATTGGAAATACCTGTGTTGTAATTTCACTTACTGGCCACTTTATTGGAAACCCCAACATTGTGTGTCCACTCACTGGCCACCTTATTGGAAACACTTACTCACTAACTGGCCACATTATTGGAAATAACTACATTGTATCTCCACATAGTGGCCACTTTACTGGAAACACTTATGTTGTATTTTCACTTACTGGCATTTTGTTAGAAACACCTACTTTGTACTTCCACTTACTGGCCACTTTATTGGAAACACCTACAATGGAATTTACTTCCATTCACTGGTCACTTTATTGGAAACACTTACTCTGTAGTTTCACTAATTGGCCAATTTATTGGAAACATCTCCGTTGCTGCATGTGCTTCCCATATGCACCATTTTTCAATAGTGGAATCCAGTGAAACCAGTCTGCCCAGTCGGAGCTCTGTGAATTGCACCCAGAGCTGTTTCTTCTTTCTCGTCTTTGTTCAGCTGTCTATGCAGTGCGTAGGTTGGCTGTTCAGCGTCCGTTCTGTCTGTCTGCAGTGTAGACAGATGCGTTGTGCTGATGCTGATACGCTGCATTGTTCTGTACTCGACAGCCACTAATCTGTGCTGTCAAATGTAAAAGTGCAGTCGGAGGTCAGCCCTGTTTTTTGGGAGATTGGAAATAGCCTAAATTGTTTGGTTGTATAACCTGTAATTTAGCAGGAGGCTAAAAGAAGTTGAGAATTGTAAATGTTCTCATAAACATCAATAACACATGGACAAATGGTCCACTGGCAATGGTTTCTTCTTCTCTGTCGTAAATGGGAGCTTCCGGAATTATTGTAATCACAGGCACCTGAATTTAGATGCTAAAAGCATTAAAGGGCCACTTGTGGACACAGATGGAAATGCTTTGGATCTTATTTGGTTTTATTCCCGTATTCATCAGATATTCATTACTCAGAATGGTTCTCCGCTGCTACGCTCATGATTTTCTCTTTACAGCACTTTTCTGCTGTCAGTGCGAGAATTCCATGGGATTCAGTTTCATACGGTTACTGTTACTGTTTGATCAGACGAGGAAAAATATGAACAATAATTGACAGTACAGAAAACATAAATATTCATGAAGTATGTTCATGAATATTTAAAACAGATATTTATAAAAAATGAAAAACAACCCTCATTCTCTCTCTCTCTCTCTCTCTCTCTCTCTCTCTCTCTCACTCTCTCAAGGTGAATTCTGTCAGAATTTGGTGAACGTGTTGAAAGGTACACCCGCACTGCGTCTCTTTTGGACTAGTCTCCGCCCACTTCTGCAAGCAAGGGTCCTTTACACACCGGACACTCCCTTTACACGACGGGTTATTGCTCAGGTACCATCAACACACACAGACACACATTAATGAATGTGTATATATATATATATTGCTACACTCTATGCAAGTTAGTAGGTTTATGTAATTCTAATCTCCCTCTCTCTCTCTCTCTCTCTATATATATATATATATATATATATATATATATATATATAGATATTCAATATGTGTGTGTGTGTGTGTGAGAGAGAGAGATTAGAATTACATAAACCTACTAACTTATATGATAAATATATATATTCTTTTGAGAGAGAGTGACAGATATATTTAATAATGATATATATGTGTATATATGTATGTGTATATATTATATTTTTTGTATTTTAACTACACGCATCCTTGGGTTTTGTTAATAAATCTGCTTGCTTTGAAACCATCTCTGTGAGTGTTCATCCCATCTTGGTCTGGCCTAGCACGCCATGACAGACTATTGTTTTTTATATTGAGTTTCCTGTTCAATAGACCAATAGAAATGCTGCAAGACTTTGAATTGAATTCCATTTAAAGTTAAGTTTTTTTCCTTCTGTAAAAGTTTCATTTTGGAGATTTGATATTTTGTTCCGATATATAAGAATAACCTCCAGTATGCAGTGTTTTTATTTATGTATCTACACCATCATGACCAAACCTAACCCTCGATCTAATCTTAACCTCAGCAAGTGAAAAAAAAGGTCTCGGCTCTTCCAGCTTTAAAAATAAAAACAGAATTTCCATAAATCTTAGCAAATGAATATTCCGATTAATGCGCAAGCACACACAAACCCACACACACTCACACTAGGACCGGTGAGATGGAGTCAGAGACGTAATGAGGATCAGTATATTCACCTACTGCCATGTGTGTGTGTGTGTGTATAAACAGAGATAATTTTGCACCCCTGAGGTAGACTGATAATGCTCCCCGGGGGTAAAGTGAGTAAGGAAATGAGTGGCACTTGGTTATGCTTTCAGATTAGTCATAGTCAAAGACACACACACACACACACATACACACACACACACACACACACTCACACTGAGTAGTGCTAAGTAGGCATAAAGTTTCAGACTGAGTGTGGTGATGGAGTGAGATTTTGATTCGCTACATGTTCCTTCACACCACCCTGTGAAACACAGCTCACACTGCAGGCTCGTAACAACACACACACACACACACACACACAGCCGATTGTTCATGCCACCAACTCAGTGTGTGTGAGTGCTTGTATAAGTGTAAGTGTTTATGCTGTGAAAAACACAAAAGCTCAAAGTGCAGTTTCCTTAATCCTTAACAATCTAAACGAGTTGGAGGTTGGTGCTTGGTTACTAAGATAGCGATTAAGATTAGACATATGAATATCTAGCAGATCTAAATATACACTGTATGTCCAAATGTTTGTGGACACCCCTTCTTGTTATTAATGCTTTCAGCCACTAACCTGTTGGCACCATGCCTAATGCCAGGTATTGGCTAGAGGGGTATAAAGCCCCCCACCATTGATCTGTGGAGCAGTGAAACTGTGTCCTCTGCAATGATGGCTGGTGCTCCATCCAATACCTTTGGGAAGAGTTGGGGAGTTGGTTGGGGTGATCCTGACCTTACTAATTCGCTATTCTTCATCCTCACGGCAGTGCTCCAAAATCTAGTAGAAAGCCTTCTTCCCTGGACAGTAGAGACAGTTACTCCATCAAAAGCAGGATATACTCTTACTTTTTTTTTTAAAACCCTTGAGTTAGCAAGAAACAGTAAGTGAGCAGATGTCCCAATACTTTTGTCCATACAGCATTACTGTTTACTTACGGTATGTTACTACTGCATAACTTCTTTATTATTACAAATATTCAGTGGAAATATTGAGTACAATATCTAACAATGATGTACATCGCCTAATTTAGAGTTACATTTTATTGAATTTAAAACAAAAAATGATTAATGATGTGATTCCAAACTTTTGAATAGTTTGATTTACTGGAAAAACACCCAGAACTAGAGAAATATAGAAATGTGTGTGCGCATTTGCATTCTAACTGTGTGTGTGTGTCTGTTTTTGTGTGTGTAGGCGAACAGTACATTTGACGCTCTGAGTAAAGTGGAGTTGCTGGCTGATGCTTGGCTGCAGAACGAGGACGAAATCTGGAAGTTCTTCCAGAACAGCTCTCAGATCAACACCCTGAGGGTAAGATCCATTCTAATCACTTCAGCGCTCTTTCTTGTTTAGCACAGGTGAAAAATCCATTCATCAGTGTACATCGATCTGAAGCTGCTGATGCATTGATTTTGGGATGTCAGAATCAATTATAATCGATTACAGTCATACTGAATAAAGCACTCGTCTCCTGGGCGAAATGAAGGTCTTTTTTAAATTTCAAACACACACACACACACACACACACACACATACACATACACATATATGTATATATAAAAGCTACCTGGACAAAAATAAAGGTGGTAGTAACTGCAGGCTCCTGCAGATGGCGCTGCACAAGGATGATCAGACTATAAATACTTGCAGGGTGTGTGATGGGGTTCATAGATTTGGAAGGAAGAGGTGGTACAGTGCAGTGAGTGTCTCACTGGGTTGCAAAGCAGATTTTAATGATTGGCACAAAGAAGGGGTCGCGTTTGGACCATAGTGTGAAGGGTGTAGTTGAAATGGCAGGTTTATGGAAGCGTACAGTCTTACAGGTCTACCAGCAATGGCATAAATGCCAGGAATTTCTCAGCAGCATGTTTCACGGCTTGTGAATAAACGTCACTTCGCTTCCAGGCAGGAACTGCTTCTAGAAGTCAACACAGGTCCTTCACCAAAAATTCCTGAAAGACCACTTCACCTGCAGAACTGCATACCATCAGCATATAGAGCAGAGTGGCATTTGACAGGCCTTTGCTCACTCTTGCTCTTCTGCTCCGTTCTAATGAGCATTACCTGTAGACTGGGATTTCTGCCACTGCTGGTAGACCCCTGTAACCGTATTCTTCCATACACCTGCAGATTCAGCTACTTCCTTCACACGGTGGCCTTTTGCCATCCCCCAAATGCAATCACTGCTTTCTGCCAATCATTAACATCTGCTTTGTGACCCATTTTCCACACATCCAACGAGACACTCACTGCACTGTACCACCTCTTCTGTCTCAATCTGTGAACCCCGTCACACACCTCACAGGTATTTATATCATCCTTGTGCAACGCCATCTGCAGAAGCTTGAAGTTAGTTATAATGAATGGTGGGTCAAGCCAAAAGTGTTGGGACACCTTCTCATTCAATGATTCCTCTTGATTTTGGAGGAATCAATGAATAAGAAGGTGTCCCAATACTTTTGGCTTGACCCTGTCATTAGGAATGGTGCCAATAGGGTTAGACTTATCTGCTCCAGAGCATCCTATTCTCAGCAGGGACTAGACAAGCTGTATGTGCGCATTTGCACATCTGTGTCAGCAATGGGAGCAAATGCATTAATTAGAAAGAGTGTCCACAAACATTCGGACATGTTGTGTAGAAAAAAAAAGCTGAAGCTTCAGTGTAGCTAAATGCTGTATGAGCCATATTAGATAACTATCGACTTCTTGCAAACTAAACTATAAAAAGGAATCAGGATGCTTTCAAGGAGGTGTCCAAAATAATGGAAACATCAAATGAAATTCTCTGAATGATTGGCCATTTTATTAGATTCACCAACCATACCTAGTTACTGACTTCAGCTCGTCTGATTATCATGAACAGAAGGGCATCACCACAGGGCCACCACTGACCAGATTTAATGTGGATGGGTCCCTCTCAGCACAGTGATAGCAAAAGCAGAGCAGAGCATAAGTGTATCAGACACAGCGGTGTTGCTATGGTTTAGACACTGTGTACACTCACTGACTCATCCTACAGCCTTTGATCAGTGGGCAGGACCTCTGATGGCTGGATAGTTTTGGTTGTGTAAAAGCTCCTGCAGCTCTGCTGTGTCTGATATAATCATTCCAGCACCCCACATGCTACCATAGGCACTAACATGTCACTGCTGCGCTTTGGATGGTCAACCACCAAAGTAATATCTGGTCAGTGGCGGTCCTACTCTTTCCACTTTACTCTTTCCATTGTTGGACGAGGTCGAGGGCGAGGATAAGTTACACAGCAAAATGCTGTAGGTGGTAACTGTAGACCTACAAAGTGCTGTTTCTGATAAAATGGCCAATGAGTCACATGATTGGCCACTCTGTAAGTCTGGAAACACTTACTTTGTATTTCTATTACTGGCTATGTTATTAGAAACATTGACCTTGTGCCTCCACTTACTGGCCACTTTATTAGAAACACCTCCCTTGTACTTCTGCTCACTATTAGAAACATCTACATTGTGCCACCACTCTCTGGCCACTTTATTGAAAACTTTCCTTGTGCTTTCGCTCAATGGGTCACTTTATTAGAAACACTTATGTTGTACGTCCACCTAGTGGCCACTTTATTGGAAACACCTACCTTGAGTTTCCACTCACTGACTACTTTATTGGAAAAACCTACCTTGCGCTTTCACTCACTGGCCACTTTATTAGAAAGACCAACTTTGTACTTCCACTCACTGGCCACTTTATTAGAAACCACTACTTTTAGCTTGCATCTCTGGCCATTTATAGGGGCACAATTTGCAGATTGTAGCTCATCTGGTATTGCACAATTTAGCAGACCTCCTCCACAGCAGTTTCCCCACCCAAAAGTGCCCAGCTAGGAGCAGCTCTGGGATCAGAAACCCAGACATTAATGGAGGTGTAGAGCAGGGGTGGGGAACAGGGGCTTTAGAACACCTACTAAACCTGACAGTTAACAGATTTGTCAGTTATGCACAGGAATCCGGCCCTCCACACTCTTACAAATACAGGCGCTTCAAATGGTTCTTTGAGTGATGCCATAGAAGAACCACTGTTGGTTCCATAAAGAACCATGTCTGTCATAGAGATGTGCGAGTAACCTTTTAGAAGACCCAAAACTTGCTCTTCATGTAAAGGTGCAATATCATATATTTAAAGGTCAAGACAAGACAACCATGTTTACCATTTGTGTGGGACACAGATGGAATTTATACTTCAGTGACACACTTAGTGGACAGTGAGCACACATGCCCAGAGCGGTGGGGAGCTGAGAGGGTGTAGAGCCTTGCTCAAGGGCCCAACGGTGATATTGAACCCACAACCCTGTCATCAGTAGCCCGGAGCTCTAACCGCTGCCCCAGATCTCTATTAAAAAATGGTTCTTTATGGTACCTTTATTTTTTAGAGAGCAGAATTGCCCACCCTTGCTCCAGAGGATGTGTCTCAACAGATGAGCGCCAGTCTCTAACTGCACTCCAGCAAGGTGTTTCTAATACAGTGGTCTTTGTGTGTAGCCCCTAATAGCCATTTCAACTTTTCAAACTACTATCTATAGTGCGTTGATGGGTGCCACAGCGGGTTAGAAAGAGAACCCATTAACTTAATGGCTCTGAAGCGTCACATGATGACCAGGCAGATGTCTCATTGGCTGAAATGTCTTAGAGTGACACTGCTGTCCTTCTCTTCCAATGACAACATGGTCATCTGCGCTCATCGCCTGGCTACTCATTACCCTCAGCCTAACCTTTACACAGATGTGGGAGACTATTCCCTCTGTTGTAATTTTCTCCTGTGAATATTCCTCTCTCTCTCTCTCTCTCTCTCTCTCTCTCTCTCTCTTTCTCTCTTTCTCTCTCTACCTTTCTCTGCCTCTACCTCTCTCTTGCTGGTTTAATTATTTTGGGCAGTTCTGCAGGTAGCTGTGCCCGCAGTAATAAAACCGTGTTTGATATTTGATAGAGGCATATTTTCCCTCCCCCACTGTTACAGAAGAATAATGAAACGTTTAATGGATGGAAATTTTCCACCAGCGATCTCTCTCTATCTTTGCTGTGTTAATGAACAGAGATTAAAGTTACTAAATGTGGCCGTTTCCATGCTTTCAACTAAATCTTTTAAAATCCTGCTGGAGAAATTGAATCTGTGCTCCTCACTTATCACTGAATGCACTTAAAAGGGCAGTGTGGCTCACTGTCAGCTTTAAAAACGTGGCCCTACCATGGATATTAGATGGACTTGTATTTTTCTGGAACACTTTCACTCACTGGCCATTTTATTAGAAACACCAACCTTGTGCTTTTACTCACTGGCCACTTGACTGTAAACATCTCCACAGGGTAGCACATAGTAAAGCAGGGGGGAAAATAAATATACTATAATTACAGTATAAAATTAAAGCTGTACGGTACTACCCTTTACCATGCTATACATTTCTAAGCAAATAAATAACAGCACGGCTGAGATATAGCGCTTGTTATTGTTTCTTCTTGTCGTAATCCATAATGTACAATACAATACTGTGCATTACAATACTATACAATACTATACTATACTAAACAATACTGTAAAATATTATCCAGCACTATACTAAACAATACAATACAGTACAAAACAATACAATACTATTCTGTACACTACACCACCATACAATACTATACAAAATACTAAACAATATTATGCATTACAATACTATACTAAACAATACTATGCAATACAATACAATTCTAGACTATGTAGTACTATACAATACAATACAATCCTGTACACATCACCATACACTACTATACTAAATATTAAACAATACAATCCTGTACACAACACCACCATACAATACTATACTAAATACTAAACAATACTATGCATTACAATACTATACTAAATAATACTATGCAATATAGTACAATACTAAACTACACAATACTCTACTGTACAATACAATATTGTCCATTACAATACCATAGAACACTATACAGTACTACACAATACTGTATAATACAATACTATACTAAACAATACTACAGACACACACTTTGCAATACAATACCACGCTAAACAATAGAAAAGTATTGTTTATAGTATTGTTTAGTAAACAATACTGAACAATACTTTACTAAACAATACTAGGCAATACAATGCAATGCTGTACTGTACAATACTGTAGATTACAATACTATTTAATACTACACAATACTGTATAATGCAATACAATACATTATACAATACTAACAGACAGCTTATCACGGTGTAGTGTTCTGACCGACTGCTGATTGTTATTTGTTTCAGTATGATCAATATGTTCAAATATCACATTTTACCATCAATAAATTAAAACAAATAGAAGATGTGTAGGTTCCCTCTTGGCTTTGCATGGTAAATAAAATGGCTATTTTTGTGTCGTAGTCATGGCGACCCCTGGTTCCCATCACTACCACTTTGTATAAAATTGAGATTTCTGAACAATTCTGGAGCTCGCCTTTAACAGCACTTCTGACTACTGAGGAAAATCAATATATGAAGGGTAATGTCCGACCAGCGCACTGTGCTGCACTCCCCAACCGGTGTTCTGTTCACTCCGTTTCTCTGTAGAGCTTCTCCTCGAGACGCTCACACACACTTCAGCATGATGTCATCTCATAATGTGATCACATTCATAATGGATCAGCCCCAGGCTTCATTAATCAGCTCAGAAATGACAGGAGTGGTCCCTTCACACCTGTGTGATTATGCACGTGTGTGTGTGTGTGTCCGTATCAGTGTGTAGGAGGGGCGATTAGGTAACTGTAGCATTGTTCTACATGATTATGCACATTCAGACACAAACACACACACACCGTCACTCATATTGTGGGTCACACACTTGAAACAGCGGGACAATTTGCATATAAATAAGCATGTTTTCATTAACTCATTCACAGCCAGCTGGAACCATCATGCAGTAAATCAGGTGTGTGTGAGTGTGAGTGTGTACACATAAGAGAATGAAGGTCCTGCTGTGTTCTTGGCATCACTGTATCCAGTGGTTCTTTTGTACCACATGTGAAAGGGAATGATAAAGGAGAGAAAAGGGGGACGGAATTTAGAAAAAAAAAGAGGACGGAAGTGTGTGTGTGTGTGTGTGTGTGTGTGTGTGTGTGTGTGTGTGTGTGTGTGTGTGTGTGTGTGTGTGTGTGTGTTTTCAATATAGCAGCAGGGTGTTTGTTTTTTTGCCACGTGGAAGAGAAACAGTGCCATCTAGCTTAATGTTACTAATTGATTGGAGAGAGAGAAAGCAAGGAGAGCGAGACAGAGAGACAGAGAGACAGAGAAATGAAAGGTAAGCAGCACACAGACTATAATGACATTGGAAATGGTGGTAGATTGCTGAGTGCTGGAAGGACTTCCTTCTTCCAGAGTAACCATTTATTTCTGCTTCAAGGCAGATCATCATTTGGAATGCTCTCTCTCTCTCTCTCTCTCTCTCTCTCTCTCTCTCTCTCTCTCTCTGTCTCTGTCTCTAATCAAGACAATAACCCCCCTCCCCAATTTTAAGCTGAAAACAGTACTCAGACATCATGCCACAGCTTGTGTTAGTTGTGTATAGATAAACTCCAGCATCAGACCTGTTGGTCGAACCACATTCAAGCAAACAAAGCTACGGCTGTGGAGGTGTTTAGTGTCAGAAGCTCTCATTTTAAACAAGATAAAACATGCGAGTCAGAAAATAAGCTCTGAATTAGCGCAAAAAAAACATAGTGCATCCAACAAGAAAAGAAGCCTTACATCTTTTATATAGCAATAAAACATGGGAGCTCACAGAACGCGCTGATTTTATGGATTTTACTTTGTGCAGTGTGAACGTGTATGTACTGCTTTGGAGAAAGATTTATGCCATTAGAGGGGCACTAGGGGGCCTGCAGAAAGAGGTTAATGAGGTGTAAACATCTGCGTTTTTTCAACCACGCAATTGCAAATGAATCATGGGGATCATTGTTATGTTTTATTTGCATAAAGCTGTTCCACATACAGGTTTTAGAAATAGAATAAGTATAATACTACAAATAAAAATATATATAATAAAAAAGCAAAGTTAGATGTGTGTGTGTTTTTTTTTGTTTGTTTGTTTTATTTGTTTTTGTTTTTTTGTTTTTGTTTTTTGGTGCCTGGATCTACTTTTGTGCTCATAGGTTTAAAACAAATCTAAGACAGCCATAAACAACAGTGCCTCAGCTGAGAGCATCACTTTTGTGAAGTGCTGTCTAAAGTGGGGGGGGGGGGGCAGCAAGATGAGTTTTTTTTTTTTTTTTTTTTTTTTTTTTACCTAAGGCCTTGGGAACGCCACAGGACTTTTAAGGTTGTAGCAGATTATAAAAATGCTGGGTATCTCAAACGTCCCAACTGAGTGTTTCAGATTTTTACAAAAATCTTTTGCATGCTCAAAGACTTGGAATGTTCCACTACACTACAACTTCAGCCCATTTCTGGACGAAACCGAACACACCCCCAAAACAGTCTTAGATTTAGCTTAAGCTTAGCCTATGTAACTAGCACATCTAGCTTAAGGAGGGGATGCAATAGAATTGCATTAAAAAGGCAACAGTACAACTTATTAAATCAGCCATAGAAAACAAAGATACTAACAGTGGGCATAAAACTGAAGGCTTCCCAGCAAGGAAGCACATGTGCTTGAAGGGCAACTCTTAAACAATTGCTGCTTGACTTTCTTTATTTATACTACTAGGCACCAGATAACTCCCTCGAGCCCCCTAGTGGGACTAGACAAAAAGAATGTGTAGTGCAAGGACATATTGGGTAACTGATTTAGTCACAAGTTTGCCTTTGCTTGTGTCCATTTCTATTGATATAAGTGTATCAGAGAGTTCCAGCAAAGCCTATTTGAGTCAACTTGGTTGTTAATTGTTAATGAATATTTTCATGGTCTTGTGGTTTGAGACATGCAGTTTGCACCATGCTAATTGGCTTTAAACCACTTCATATGCACAACACAAAGCTAAAGAAGCTAACTACAGACACCAAACATGTCTTGGATGATTGATTTACACTTTGCTTATGGGGTTAGTGGGAATTGAGTAAATTTGTTTTTGAAATTTTGATTGGCTGCTCTGATTCCCTTAATTCTACTGCTTGCTCATTCTCTTCTACATCCTAAAGACTCTCCTACAGAACCCAGTGTTTGTGGCAGCTTTGGACCAGCAGCTGAGCAGAACCAAGCTGTCATCGGAGCTGATCGCCAACTTTCTGTTTAACGGGGATGAGAAGGACCGGCCTGTGGGGATGCCACCATTTGACTGGAGAAACGTCTTCAACGTCACCAGTCAGGCAGCCAGACTGCTAAAGGAGGTCATGGGGGTTAGTAGCTCTCCATATATTCAAACCTCCCTTTTTCATCCCTCAGAGGTATAGAGAACCAAAGTCCAGATTGTGTGTGCTGTACCTGTATTCTGCTGATTTTAAAGCTAAAGTACCTGGTCTAGATTTAATCCGGAGCTAAACACGAGATGGTAATGAAGCTCCAAAAACTGCAATTATATAGGGAAGATAAACCATAAGGGAAGATAAAAACCACCATGCAGTAGATTCTCAGGAGGAAAGTTGGCTTTAGATTAACGGGTCAGTAGATTTCCAGGAATAACTATTGTTCTAAACTATTCATGGTGATAGATTCCCAGAAATGCTTGATCCCAAACTGTACAGGTTAGATCTAAAGTGTAGGCACTACCTGGGCTACCTGCAGAGCAGATGATCTCCACTGCCAGGGTTTGATAAAGTTTGTGAGACAGTAGATCTCTAGGAACAAAGCTCCAATCCAATATCTCTGTAGTAGATCACAAGAAACACGAGAGTTTGAGAGGGTCTGTTCCACAGTAGATCTCCACAAAGAAAGTTGAATGCAATCTCTGCAGGGCAGGAGATCTCAAGGAGCAAGGTTCAGTAAGTCTGAGTGAGCGGGTCTTGAGGAACAATGCTGACTCGAACATCTGCAGAGAAACAGATATCCGACAGTTTGATAAAGTCTGTAAAACAGTGGATCTACAGAAAGAGAGTTCAATCAACTCTCTACACTGCAGTACATCTCAAGGAGCTGGGTTTGAGAAAGTATGTAATACATCTAGCTCTCCAGCTGAATCAAATCTTATAAGATCTTTAGGAGCAGGGTTTGATTAAGTCCTAAAAGTTTAATCTAAAAATCACCAGAAGCACTCTTGATGAACAAACTCGAGACTCTAGCTCTCAGGCCTTTGACTTTAGAAGCTTCCCAGGGTAGATTTCCAGGACAACAAGCTTGAAATACACACTTCACTAGGCAGTGGATGTCCAGGAGCATGATCTAAGCTCTGCCGATCTCCAGCAGCAGGGGTGGATCTGAACTATAGGGCAGCACGTCTTCAAAAGTTAAAAAAACACTGCTGATCTAATCATGGGAAATAGCAAGTTAGGAATAGCAAGGTAGACTTCAGGACAGGAGCTCTCCCAGACTAGGATTGAATCTAAGCTCTTCAGCTCTTCAGAGTGGTAGATCTCCAAGCGAAGAGATACAAATCAGAGGACCGGCACTGATTGATAAATTAGGATGCCCCATATAATCTGTTGTATTTTTTTTTTTTTACATATTTAATCAGTTGATGTCAAAGTACATGCTTGTGCTAACAAAAAGAGACTGCACAAGTATGATTGTCATAGGAGGTGTGCAAGTAAGAAACCCTTGGGTTCAAATGTTTGACATGTTGTTGACCTGATGTTGATGTTGTTGTTTTTTTTTTTACAGCAAGGTTTTCCTTCATGCACATCTTCCATAAAAAACAGGCTTATGCAGTGCATTTCTGATGGTATATCCTTTACCCTGACATCAGCTCTAGTGAGAGCTGCCTGTAGGTCCTGTGATGACATTTTAGGATAGTTGGCGACTTCTTTGCGCACCCTGCAGTCTAAGTCTCTTACTGCTGAATGCAATCGAATCCTCACTGCAATGCTCCAAAATCTAGTAGAAAGCTTTCTTTCTTGTTGTAGAACAGTTTCTACAATAAACATAGGATAAAGTATTTTTTAACACCCTTGATTTCAGAAGAAACAATGTGCCAGTGTGAGCAGGCGTCCAAATACTTTTGACCATATAGCAGACGTAATGCATTAGGCTTTCGAAAAATGGCTGTGGGGTGGAAATAAAAGAAGCACTCAGGCTCCCCTGCGAGAGCTACGAACATGGAACAAGGGGACACTATGGAAACGAGGAGAGCCTAATTGAATTGAAGTTCAATTCCAGCACTCAATTGTCCACCTATATGGATACACACACACACACACAGCTACACAAATCTCTTAGGCCCCCTGCTGATATGGTACGTGCTCTTTAGATATCGAATCACTCTGCATGCTGAGTCATATGAGTGTGATCTCTCTCTCTCTTTTTTTTTTAATTTCCTCTCTCTATCTCTCTGTCTTTGTCTCTCGCCTCTTCTCCGTCCCTCTCATTTGCTTAGCTTTAATTTCTGGGTTTCTTTTCTTTTTTTTTCTCCCCTTTTTAGAATAGATGGTTTCAGATCCCGGTCGACTGATGGCCCTGATCATTCAGCAGTATTTATTGTTCTCAGGACCATGGCTGCAAATTGAATAGCTTTAATACAGCGCAGTGGATGAAAAGGAGCCCTTATTGTTCAAATCGTCCTTTAGGAGAGAATCACCATTGAAGACACACAGCCTAAAACAGCCTTGCTGTCTTTTAGGCATGTTTTATTTCTCCTTAAGAAGGAGTAGTGTATGTTATTCGTCTAACAGCTGCAGCTTTCTCTTTACTTAGCATTTCAAGGGCATCGTTTGGAATATCTTCTTTCATAAACGGCTATCTTTTATCACACACAGGAAGAAGAGCATTAATATTGTTCCTGAGGTGGTTCAGTATGCGGTGTGTTCACTGTGTGATTGGAGTGTATGAGGGTGTGCATAGGAATTACTCCTGCTGTGTGTGTACGTGTTTGTGTGTGCGTATGTGTGAGTGTAGATTAACTATTCCCGTGTGTGTGTGTGTGTGTGTGTGAGCTGCTGCTGAGTGTGGCTGTGTTGTGTGTGTGTGTGTGTGTGTGTGTGTATGAATTATGTGAATGTACTGTGTGTGTGTGTGTGTGTGTGTGTGTGTGTGTGTGAGTGTATACTAATACTCTGACTATGTTTGTAAGGCTGTCCAAAAACTACTACTGTATGAGGCCAGTTTGGTGATCCTCACATGAAAATAGGCTGTTTTTAACACAATCGTGACAGAGAGCAGAAATAAAGAGCAGGATGACATTTTTGGCAATGAGTTTAGGATTAGGTTTAGGTTTAGGTTGTAGTTACTGAGTCTAAAATTAGATTTAGGTTTTGGTTACTGAAGTTTAGGTTAGGGTTATGTAATTGTTTTGGAAGCTGAGGTTAAGGTTAGGGTGAGTTGTAGGTTTAGGTTGCTGAGGTTACAGTTAGGGTGAGGTTAAGGTTTTGGGTGGTGAGGTATGGGTAGGGTGTAGGTTTTGGGTGGTGAGGTAAGGGTAGGGTGTAGGTTTTCGGTGGTGAGGTTAAGGTTAGGTGTAGGTTTTGGGTGGTGAGGTAAGGGTAGGGCATAGGTTTTGGGTGGTGAGGTATGGGTAGGGTGTAGGTTTTGGGTGGTGAGGTAAGGGTAGGGCGTAGGTTTTGGGTGGTGAGGTAAGGGTAGGGTGTAGGTTTTGGGTGGTGAGGTAAGGGTAGGGTGTTGGTTTTGGGTGGTGAGGTTAAGGTTAGGTGTAGGTTTTGGGTGGTGAGGTAAGGGTAGGGTGTAGGTTTTGGGTGGTGAGGTAAGGGTAGGGCATAGGCTTTGGGTGGTGAGGTAAGGGTAGAGTGTAGGTTTTGGGTGGTGAGGTTAAGGTTAGGTGTAAGTTTTGGGTGGTGAGGTTAAGGTCAGGTGTAAGTTTTGGGTGGTGAGGTAAGGGTAGGGTGTAGGTTTTGGGTGCTAGGGTTAGGTAAAGGTTGTGGGGTTTGAGGTTAGGGTTAGGGTGAGGTAAATATTTTGGTTGCTGATGTCAAGATTAGGGTGAGGTAAAGCTTTTGGTTGCTATGGTCAAGGTTAAAGTTAGATGAAGGTTTTGGGTGCTGAGATAAAGGTCATGGTTGTGGGTACTGAGGTTTAATGTGGGGTTAGGTGGGTTTGGTTGCTGAGGTTGAGGTTAGGGGAATATTTTTATTACTGAGGCTAGGGTTGGGGTGATATGTAGGTTTTAGGTGCTGAGGTAACGGTTAGGGTTAGGTAGAGGTATCGGCAGCTGAGGGTAAGGTTGGGGTGAGGTGTAGGTTTTGGGTGCTGAGGTTAAGGCTGGGGTGAGGTGTAGGTTTAGGGTGCTGAGGCTAGGGTTGGGGTGATGTGTAGGTTTTAGGTGCTGAGGTAAAGGTTGGGGTAAGGTAAGGGTTTTGGATACTGAAGTTAATTTTATGGTTAGATGTAGGTTTTGGATTCTGAGGTTGAGGTTGGGATGAGGTGTAGGTTTTGGGTGCTGAGGTTGAGGTTGGGATGAGGTGTAGGTTTTAGGTGCTGATGTTAAGGTTGGGGTGATGTGTAGGTTTTGGGTGCTGAGGTAAAGGTTGGGGTGAGGTGTAGGTTTGGGGTGCTGAGGTTAAGGCTGGGGTGAGGTGTAGGTTTGGGTGCTGAGGCTAGGGTTGGGGTGCTGAGGTAAAGGTTGGGGTGAGGTAAATGTTTTGGATACTGAGGTTAAGTTTAGGGTTAGATGTAGGTTTTGGATTCTGAGGTTGAGGTTAGGTGAAGGTTTTGGGTGCTGAGATAAGGGTAAGGGTTAAGTGGAGGTTGTGGATACTGAGGTTATGTGGGGTTAGATTAAGGTTTTGGTTGCTGAGGTTGAGGTTAGGGGGATGTTTTTGTTACTGAGGCTAGGGTTGGGGTGAGGTGTAGGTTTTAGGTGCTGAGGTAAAGGTTAGGGTTAGGTAGAGGTGTCTGCTGCTGAGGTTAAGGTTGGGGTGAAGTGGAAGTTGTGGGTGCTAAGGTAAAGGTTAGGGTTTGGTGAAGGTTTTGGGGGCCGAGGTTAAGGTTAGAATGAGTTGTAGGTTTAGGTTGCTGAGGTTGCAGTTAGGGTGAGGTTAAGGTTGTGGGTGTCGAGGTTAAGGTTAGGTGTACGTTTTGGGTGGTGAGGTAAGCGTAGGGCGTAGGTTTTGGGTGGTGAGGTTAAGGTTAGGTGTATGTTTTAGGTGCTAGGGTTAGGTAAAGGTTGTGGGTTCTGAGGTTACCGTTAGAGTGAGGTAAATGTTTTGGTTGTAAAGGTTAGGGTTAAGTGAAGGTTGTGGATACTGAGGATTAATGTGGGGTTAGGTGGGTTTGGTTGCTGAGGTTGAGGTTAGGGGAATGTTTACTGAGGCTAGGGCTTTAGGTGCTGAGGTAAAGGTTGGGGTGAGGTAAGGGTTTTGGATACTGAGGTTGAGGTTAAGGCTGGAGTAAGGTGTAGTTTTTGGGTGCTGAGGTTAAGACTGGGGTGAGGTGAAGTTTTTGGGTGCTGAGGTTAAGGCTGGGGTGAGGTGTAGGTTTTGGGTGCTGAGGTTAAGGTTGGGGTGAGGTGTAGGTTTTGGGTGCTGAGGTTAAGGCTGGGGTGAGGTGAAGGTTTTGGGTGCTGAGATAAAGGTTAGGGTTAATTGAAGGTTGAGGTTAAATGTGGGGTTAGGTGGTTTTGGTTGCTGAGGTTGAGGTTAGGGGAATGTTTTTGTTGCTAAGGCTAGGGTTGGGGTGATGTGTAGGTTTTGGATTTTGAGGTTGAGGTTGGGGTGAAGTGTAGGTTTTGGATACTGAGGTTAAGGTTAGGGTTAGATGTAGATTTTGGATTCTGAGGTTGAGGTTAGGTGAAGGTTTTGATTGCTGAGGTTTGGGATATAGTTAGTAGATGGTTTTGGGTGCTGAAGGTACAGTTAGTTGTAGAACATTACCTCATAGGTTTTGGATGCTGAGGTTAGGGTTAGTTTAAGGTTTTGGTTGCTGAGATTATGGTTACAGTTAGGTATGGGTCTACAGTGTTACAGAAGTCACTGTAACTTCTCACAGGTATAGTGACACCAAAATATATATGTGTTTGTACATGTGTGTGTGTGTGTGCCTAGAGGCAAAAGCTTTGTTTTGCAGCGTGTTGGCTACCTGTGAAGGTAGCTGTGGGAAAAAAAAGAACTCGCTCTATTTTCTCACCCACACCAGGACGTGTTGGCTCATCTCACAGACGCTGACACACAGCATCCAGCCGTCGCTTCGTTACCATATCACACCTCTCCTGCTGAAGCTCTATGGCTCCCTGCGACGCTTTGTGTCTGGAAGCCACACTCTCTTTCTCTCTCTCTCTCTCTTTCTCCCTTTCTCTCTCTCTCTCATGTCTCAAGGCTATGCCCCCTGTGGTTACCAAAACAAATATTGCGTGTTGAAAGCAGTGCTGTCTCTCCGATGGGATGCAGAGCACAGTGTGTCACGGTTCGAGGCAGTATGTGTGTTTGTGGGAAAAGCAGGAGTCATGCCTCCAGAGAAGGATTCTGTAAGAGCCCGACCTGGTCCCAGTCTGATTTCACACGGTACTGCGGGTCATTACACAAATTCTCTGGGGAAGCTGAGTATGAATAACAGGGATAACACAGTGTTTCCTAAGACAGTGTTTCCTTGGCAGTATGAATGCACCCAAGGCCATAGTTACCGGTGCACCGTGTCCCTAATTGCATGTTTACTTCCGTTACAAGTATCACTCTAGATTATCCCTAGATGCTTTTACACTACGCAGTTTATTCCTGTGTTTCATTCAAGCATCAATGCTTGTGTTAAGGCATACATCTAACTGTTTTACAGGTGGCAAAGACGCTTCAATATTCAGTCATTTTATGTTTATTATTAAGCCTGTATGTAGGCCTGTATTTCTCTGTTCTAACCATTTTATCAACATATTCATCAGCAATTTCATGGGTCCTAAAATAGACCCCTGTGGGACTCCACAAGATATACTAAAGTGAACATTTACCAAATAATTCAGTTTCTGCATCAGAATAGCTAACTGAATAATAAACCTAGGCTTTAGTGGGTTAATACTGTTTTAAAATTAAATTATGGTCTCCAAATAAAACCCAAATTAAAATGTAGACAGAAATGAGAGAACATTAAGTGAGGAAGTAATAGATTTTACTTTATCACCCACACTATTCTAGTGATGGGAATGGTACATTCAGAATCAGCCAGACATTTTGTCTAATGCATGTTTCATTTGTTGACAGTAAGCAAAGGAATGAAGGAGCTTTAAAACATGAACACGTTTAACTAACAGTTTTTGTGCCTCCTGTTGGCATAGCAACAACCAAGATGACCAGTTGGTTGTGCTCCAACAACCCATACTGTTTAACAAGTTAACAAATTGTATAAAGGATATTTCTGTCAATGTACAAAGACATTTTGGCCCATTTTGTTGTTTTTTCTTGAAATGCAAGCCATGTAGAGTGGTTCCAGGAAGTTCCAGAAAATGCTGTTTCATAGACTAGAGGGCAGGTGCCGGCCCATGAGTTTAAATCGTTTGTATTATTGGCCAGGAAACAATTTTTACGCTGTTCTTTTCTTTTGGGTCATCCACAGTTTGTGGATTTTCCCAGTGTATTACGAACTAACACTTACACTTTGTGTATTATTAATTGTAAGAACAGTTTTTTATTTGTTTCTCAATCTTTTCTCTGAACTTCAGCTCATAAACAATGAAGTAGAAGATCCAGGACGAGCCCCCAAATCTTACAACACTACCTTTGGACTAAGGTACTGTGGGATCAGTAACACATGGCGGTTTTATGGTTTATACAAGTGTTTAATACTGTGTTTAATATTTTACACTCACACTGTTTTAATAATAGCTCTTTTATTGAAAAAAAAAAGTTATTTAATATCTAGTTCTCACTCTTTTCACCAAGGGTTCATTGGCCTAAAGATGAAATACAACATGTTACTGATCCCACAATATCCTAGACCAAATGTTGTAGGGTTGTAATAAACATACAATGTTTTCATGAAGAAAAAACAATGAAATATGCATTTTGTGTTTTTATGTTGTTTATTTGAAATGACTAGTGGCGGTTAGGCAGATTTTCCATGGTGAAACTTTCAAGCAACTACTTGCATACACATTCACTTGATAAACCATAATAAACAGTTGTGTATTATTGTAATTGTTGATCAACTGTAACTTTTTAACCATTATTGCTAGAAGCTAGAAGCTGCCAACCATGGGGTAGTAACTTGGCACCAAGTAAGTAAATGAATTTAAAATTGTTTAGAAACATGACCAAATAAACAGTTAAACTGGTCATACATGAATATTCTGCAGCTTTAATGCTAATTCCAGAATAATGCAAGCAAAAAAAAACTGTATTCAACAACTCACCTGCACTTTTAATAAGGTACAGTGAAGTGAAAAGGAAGTGCACAATGAAAAATATTTTTATAGCACTTTCTGAAACCAAGGTTACATCATGCTTCACAATAGGGTGCTAATGTTAATTGCAAATACACAAAAATACAGCTAAAAAGATTTTTCTTGCAAAGGAAAACGAGAGGAAAGAATTGAATTGGCACTGAATCAGAAACTCGAGCAGAGGGTGAATTATAAAGAAGTTTAAATCTCTCAAATTTCCAAAGCCAAATTTGCCTAAGACAGCAAAAAGGGTAGTCCCACTCTGTGCACTTAATAACATATCTGAGAAAATTACCATTCCTGAGACCTGAAATTTAAATACAATATTAAAAAGTATTTGTTCAGAAATATACAGAATTCTTTTTTAAAACCAGTTGGATTGTCAGAAGTAAGAACTGGCAAGGCCAAATCTTAAAGCTTAGGCAGCACCTTTGCTAAAGTTGTGCTCATTACAAGTCAGTAAGACCTCATAGACGGTAGATCTTTGTACTTCTTGTGGATGAGCTAATTTGCTGCCTGGGTAAAAGTTGTGGGGAGGTGACTGTTATCAAGTGACTGAGTGATTTTTAAACCACTGGCTTACCGAGCCAATGGCCTATGGAAGTGTAATGGTGCTGTCGTGGTTCTGTGCAGTGTTTGGGTCCCTGGTGGGACGTTGTTGTTAAATGATCCAGTAAAGGGTGCATACTTTTTGGGCCAGGGTGGTGTTCAGATACGTAAAGCTTATTATCTAATATTAATCTTATTATCTAATTAGGTTACCAACAGAGATCTTAATCTGAGGTGTAAATGTGGAAGCAGTGAGTCGAGTCTCCTGAGCTAAAAGACCAAGAACTGACTACTTTTTGATCAAGCAAAAACCTTTCAAAATATCAACTTTACAGGAGAGACAGGACGTTCATTTGAAGTCAGTGTAAAACTGTACAAACTAGGAGGTGGAATCTGTTTCAGTCAAGCTTTATAACATAAACGGATTTAACTAATCTCTCCCTGGTCTCCTACTGGCATAGCAACAACCAAAATGACCTAATCAGTTGTGTCCCAGCAAGCCATACAGATGGCTTGTCTTACGTTCTGGACAGGTGTGGGTAAACATCTCTAAAGGACCTGTGAGTTTGCTCAAAACAAGCATGTTCATTATGAAATCTAATCTTTTAAATGATGTTTTTCCTCTCACCTTCCCAGAATGGGATACAGCCTACTCAGTCTCTTTGTTTACACTTGTTTATGGCACTTCATAAATGAGTGTAAACACACATACTGGGTAGACTACATCCCATTTAGTGTGATAAAAAATGTTCATGCCATTTCGAGGCGTTTCTATTGGTCCATTCATCTTGGAACCTGGACACAATATCAAAATCAATATAAAAACTGCCAGATTAAAATAATGTTAGAAGGAAAAAAGAGAGAGAGAGAGAAAGACAGGCTTCTTCAGTCCAGTTGTGCTCTCTCAGGCTCCGGCTGCTGATGGCAGGCAGCATGACCCGGGATTCATTCATCTACTTTAAGGTGCACCCATTGCTGACATATATGTGCAAATACACACACACACACACACACACACACACACACATGTCTTGTCTAGTCCCTGTAGAGAAGTACTGCCAATAGAACAGGACTCTCTGGAGCAGATAAATATGAACCTCTTGGCACCATGCCTAATGCCAGGCGTGGACGAGAGGGGTAACAGTCCCAGTTGTTGTGATCTGTGTGACCGCCACACATAGTTGCATTTCTGGGGAGTTGCTCGTTAAGCTATGGCGTGGGGTACGGTATAAGGTACATGGCCACAGGTAGGCTACAGTGTAGGGTACGTGGCTAGGGGTAGGCTATGATGTAGATTTTGCAACGCTGATGCAAAAACCTGGAGCCCGACACATCTTTTTTTACAAAAGCGAGTGATCCCATTTTACCAAAAATGATTCCATAATAGGATCACTCTCACTCTCTTAAGGCTTATAACAATAAAGTGTATTACTTAGTAACTACAGGGACTTCTGTACAAACTGGTGGGGCTATTTCTTGGCAATAGGTATTTTGTAATAACACTTTTCGGCCTGCCGGCGGGTCCATCTGCTTTTTAAGGGGTTGCAGGAGTGTAGCAGATGTGGGGGTGGGGTTTGTTCGCGGTAATTACATTATCGAGTTCAAGTATTGATTTAGAAATGTCCTCCATTTATTTATGCCCAGTTTTATTCCCATTTGAAGAATTCCTCAGAGAGAAGCCAGGAGTTTGATTGAACGCCACTAAGGAGCATCCTTCTGATACAGGAGGAACATCATATCCATTTGAAGTGGAGCGTGGTCAGATATGAGTATAGGTAGTCAACGTGGATAACGGATTCAAGGAGCTTATTGTTAATGAAAAAGTCATCAATGACAGGAGTTGGATCAATGTACCGGGGAAAAGTAAGTAAAGGATTTAATAGAGGGGGTGAAGTGCTCGCCAGGGATCCCTACAGCAAGTGTGCTCCATAAAAAAGGCCAAAGATCAAGCTGTTTTAGGTGTCAAGGCCGTTTTCAAGCTAAATCGGTCTAGGATTGGCTTCATAACACAGATTAAACCGTCCCCAAGGATAAGCTTATGCAGGTCCAGGTTACAGAGAATGGATGAAGGCATATTCACAGGAGACCTGTCGTAATGGCGTACAGTGTTCCCCATATTGGTCTGAAATTGTGCCAAGTTAAATGACGACCACTCTTGTACACTAAACGCATACTACATGTCCAAATGTTTGTGGACACCCCTTCTAATGAATGCATGTATCTACTTTAAGGTACACCATTGCTGACATGTATGTGCAAATGCACTCATACACACACACAGCTTGTCTTGTCCCTGTAGAGAAGCACTGCCAATAGAACAGGACTCTGAAGCAGGTAAACATGAACCTATTGGCACCATGCCTAAATTCCATGTGTGGGCAAAAGGGGTATAAAGCCCCCCAGCATTGAGCAGTGGAGTGATGGTGCTCCATCCAGAGTTGGGGAGTTGGGGATGAGGCAGGGTGTTGATAATCAAATGTCCTGACCTCACTAACTCTCTGTATGAATGCAATCAAATTCTCACAGCAGTGCTCCGAAATCTAGTACCATGCCTTCCCAGGAGAGTAGGACAGTTACTTCAACAAGAGCAGGATAAACTTTTTTTTTTAATATCCCTGATCTCAGAAGAAACAATGAATGAGCCGGTGTCCCAATACTTTTGTCCATTTAGTGTACCATTTAAGGGCTTATGTACTTGTGTACTACACTACTGATGTAATTGTGTATACTTCTTTTTACACAAATGTAGTGAAGTAGTGAACTTGAGTAATAGCTTTTGCATGTTTTAGGGCCTTATCTCAGCTCGTTGGATGTGTGTGTGTGTGTGTGTGTGTGTGTGTGTGTGTGTGTGTGTGTGTTTCACCGTGTCCTGCCTGATATTCATTACACACACTGCAACTGTTAAACCCTGGCCCGGGCCTGTCAGCCATGACGGCTCATTAAAGCCGATCGAGGCGAAGGTGCAAACAGATGAGACTAGTCCATGGACCAGAGCTGTACTCCTCGGCCCATCCACCTATTCCCTCACATATCCATCCATCAGTCCGTCCGTTTGTCCATCCATCCACTGTGTTATTCTCTCTGTCCATTCCTGAAATGTGCTCTCAACACTGCTTGTCTTTTCTGCCCATCATGCTCTTCTTTTTTTGCTCTGCCTCTTTTGCTGCTTGTTTTATCCACTGTTTGCTGCGAGTTTCACAATACAACAGTCAGCTTAGGGTTAAAGGGGAATATCACCAAGTTTTCAAAATGTCTGCATTGGTTGTCGGTTGAGATGTAAGCAAAGTCATTCGGACTAATTTGGTGCGAAATGCTTTGTTGTAGAGAGATTTACAGTCAGAAATGTTTACAGTGGTGGTGGCTGGAACCAGACGTCTGAAGAGGCTAAGGTCTCTTGAAAAAGCAGAAAGACTTTCACATAGGATGATTGTGAATATGTTGCCTGAAGTGGACTACACAGGGAATTCTGACATTTAAATTGAGATTTCAAACCATAGGGAGTGTTAAGTACGGCTTTATCACTACGCAGAACGTTGACCGTAAAGTTTACCTTTGACAGCTGGCAGTGGTGGCTCAGCAGTTAGAGCTGAGATGTCCAAATCACATACACATACAGAGCTTGTTTAGTCCCTGTAGAGAAGTACTGCCAATAGAATAGGACTCCCTGGAGCAGATAGACATGAACACCATGTCTAATGCCAGGCGTGGGCTAGAGGTGTATAAAGCCCCCCAGCATTGAGCAGTGGAGCAGTGGGAGAGTACTCTCTGGAATGATGGAAGGATGGTGGTCCATCCAGTACTTATGGGATGAGTTGGGGAGTAGTGGCGAGGGGGGTGGTGATCATCCAACATCCTGATCTGACTAACTCTCTTGTCGCTGAATGCAATCAAAACCTAGTAGAAAGCCTTTCATGGACAGGGAATGAATGAATGAGCAGGTGTCCCAATATTTTTGTCCATTGATGTATTATATTTCAGATTTTCCACTATTGTACCACACTGCTATCAACGCTCTGGTGGTTTTGGATAGTAAATAGAATGGCTATGTTTATGTTGTTGACACAGTGACCCCTGGCTCTCTTCACCACTATTGTAAGGAAATCTCCCATCAAAGCACTCGGAATGGCTTTGTTTATATCTCAGCCATTATGAACTATGTAGCAATATGGAACGATTGGAAGGAATTCACATTTCCAGAGACATTCAGCCAAAAATGAAGGATTGAAGACCTTCAGCTTTTGTGACTGACAGTAATACCTACTACCTCTTAGGGCCTAATCCTTAAGAGAAAACCAGTGCTGCCCACCGAACATTAATGCCAAACAAGCCGCATGCTTGGCTGAGATAATGTAGAAAGCAAAAAGAACAAGACCACGGGCCTTCAAATCTACTCTGCCGCTCTGTCCATCCATCTATCCGTCTATTTATTCCCCCGTCTATCCATCTGCCTGTCCACCTGTCCGCCCAGCTACTGTGCTATTCCCTCTGTCTATGCCTCTTTGCCCTGCTGTTCTTATCTGCCCATCATGCTGTACGTTTTTTTTATTCAGCCTCTGCTGTAAGTTTCATGTTTTACACCACCTCTGAGGGCCCTGTGTGTGTGTGTGTGTACGTGTGTATGTGTTGCAGTGTTTTGATCTGGATAAGTTCGAGGCCGTCTCCAGCGAGTCGCTGCTGGTGGGACGAGCTCTGAAGCTGCTGGATGAAGAGAGGTTTTGGGCCGGGGTCGTCTTCACCGACCTTGACGCCAGCGACCCCTCGCTGGTCAGGTACAAGATCCGCATGGACGTCGAGGACACGGAGAGAACGGACAAGATCAAAGACCGGTATAGTACCGTTCAAAAGTTTGGAATCACCCAAACTGCTACATTGATCACTTTTTTTCAGAATCGCTGTTCAAAAGTAAGTCGGTCAATTTTTATTAAAAAGCTCATTGTAAGCAACTGCAAATTGTCCATGGAGCTGAATGTGAATAAGAATATAGGAAGAATGATACAAGGTATCACCACATGACCCAGGTCTTCAAACCTGGGCCTTGAATCCAGTTTCTAGTCCTGGGTTTACTTCTCGCAATAAGTGAAATATGCAATTAGACCTACTGAAGACCTGGTTGAAAGCAAAATAGGTTCACACTACATGATTTCAGCACCGATTTCCTAGTCGACAGCTGTTTTGCTTCAGGTCTGAGGCAAATTGGCATTCACTGCATGGCGCCGGCTTGGTTGCAAGTGTGGACTCCTGAAAGGTGCGATCTCAGAGCCTATGTCTCACAAGCCCCCGATAAATATGTAGTAGGTTTGATATATGAACCTGTCGGCAAAACTAAATCCGCTGAGCCAATGAAAACATTAGACACAGGGTGAGGAGAAAGTCGAGGGTGGAGCTTATCCATTATCCAGTATCCGACATGTTATTATATACATATAAGTATATAAGTAAGTATTATATAAATATACTGTTTATATTTACAGTAGGAAGCTGCAGCTTAGCTTTTGAAAGGCACTGGGTATGTTAGAGTGTGATGGTTTAGCTGCTCTACCAGAAGGGCCAACTTGACCAGGCTAGTCAACCTGTATGACCAAGCTGATAAACAGCATGACCAAGCAGGTGACCGTCATGACCACAGCTCTGACCATGCTGGTCCACTGGTATGAACCACATCTGGACCTGGACCTGACGACGGCTCTAAAGCTCTGACCATGGTGGTCCACCGCTAGGAACAGCTTGACTAAACTGATATCTGGACCTGTCGGCGGGTCTAAATCTGGTAGCGTGACCAGCATGGCCAAGCTGGTGACCATCATGACTACAGCTCTGACCAGGGTGGTCCACAGGTATAAACAGCTTGACTAAACTGATATCTGGACCTGTTGGTGACTCTAAAGCTTTCACCACGGTGGTCCACCAGTATGAACAGCTTGACCAAACTAATATCTGGACCCGTCTGTGACTCTAAATCCGGTCGTGTAAAAAGTGTTGTGACTGGAAGTTAGTGCAGAGACTAGCTACAGCCAATGAGAAACGCAAGACACAGGGTGAGGAAAAAGCTGTGGGCGGAGCTTGTCTTTTTCTTCTGCATGTTAGTTATTACAGTTGAAAGCTGCAAAAATCAAGAGCTGTTACATGTGTCCTGGATAAAAAACAGAGCTGATGACTCTGAAATGACTGTGAGAAGGATGCATTGACTGTGGTTAAGCTGGTCTATCAACATGGCCATCTTGCCCAGACAATTCAAACAGCATAACCAAGCTGGTGACCAGCATGACCACAGCTCTGACCACAAGTATGAACAGCTTGACCAAACTAATATCTGGACCTGTTGGTGACTCTAAATGTGCTAGTGTGTGGAAGTGTTGTGACTGGAAGTTAGTGCTGCGACTAGCTACAGCCAATGAGAACGGTGCAAAAATCAAGACCTGTTACATTCTGTCATGGCGTGCTGGGCCAGACCAAGATGGGATGAACACTCGCAGAGATGGACACAATTAACACAATAAGACAAACAAAAGGGGGCAAGTGAGGCAAAAAAGTAGCAAACCATGAACAACAGTGATCAACAAAAACATGAACATGGCAAACAGGAGGGCGAACCAAAAACGAACCTGGGACTGGGGGTTGAGCTGGGGGACCAGCTACTAATCAAGATTGGCTAGGCCGACCAAACCTGGACCAGAAGCTGGCCTCAGCACACCTCTAACAGTACGTGGAACCTCTCGGGCAACCTCAAATTCCTAAACGATACAATTCTCTGCATCAAATGGTGGTGTCAAGGCTTCTTAAATATCTCCCAATCCCAGGTGTAACTCCTGAATCAAACACATGAACGAAAATGAGGCGGAAGTCCTTATTTGGGCCTGTGGGCGGTGGCTCGGAATCGCCCCGGGGGAGGGCGCGATAGAGAGGGGCTGACACATGTGTGCTGGATAATAAACAGAGCTGATGACTTGTTCTAAAGCTGATCAAGTGTTTAAAAAATGAGTGAAATTATATATATTATTTATTTATTTATATTTTTAAAGTAGGGATCAAATCTTGAGGCAGTAAAGTATTAGAAAGTGATTCCCTGTTTACAGCTTATTATTTCTTATTTAATAACTTATTGTTGTTCCTAGAAAAGTTGAAATACAGACTCCAACATCAATAGAATAATCAAGAGTTAGCTGCTAATATGACCAGCGCTTCCAAAACCTTTGAACAGTTGTGTATGTGCAGAGCAGCAGGGAGCCATGTATTATTGCCTGCAACCCAAAAATGAAGGCATAAAGAATTGGCTGACCTTTTTTTATATCAAAAGCAGCTTGTTTTGTTATTCCTTGGGCCGCTCTCTTTCTGTGCACAAAAGTCTTTGTTCCTTCCAAAGTTGCTTCCAAAGGAATGTTCCGAATTGATTTTTAAATTCAGCTTCATTGTATAGTAGATGTGCATGATGGTTCCTTTGCCAGCGTGAACAACGCATGCAGTATGTACAGTATATGGTCCACATGCACTGGCTTGAATGTATACAGCTTTAGCTTAAATGAAAAAGCCTTACATTAATTCTGAAGGCAAATATAAAGTTGCAATTGTGTGAATTGATTTACCATTGAAATGACTTTAGAGGAGTTAGGCCGTGTTCACACAGGCTGGTCAAATCCATTATTCTGATTCAGATCTGATTCAAACCCTCTTTGGTTTAAAATAATCTGATTTTGAAATTAGCTTTCTGGACTCAGTGACCCGTCGGATTTCATTTAATATGTTTTATATGTTTTAATCATGCAATTGCTGCAGTTCTTGCTGTCAGAATGTGCTACAAGAAGGTTGATTGAGTATGTTCACATATTGTAGCTTTTAGGAACATCTTTTACTGTGCATATTGATCCTGGTGAATAACAGCTTAAGATGGCCAGGCTGGATAAGCTGGCAGACCGGCACAGGGCATGTCTCTGTTTGATGGTTTTACTTGACCTTTACTTGACTTGTCAACCAGCATGACCACAGCTCTGACCACGGTGGTCCACAGAGTATTAACAACAGCTTGACTAGTGAGTTGGTCATACTGGTTGACTAGCTTGGTCAACCACCATGCTGATAGACCAGCTATGAACTGCTTGACCAAACTAATATTTGGACCTGTTTGTGACTCTAAAGCTCTGACCACGGTGGTCCACCAGTATTAACCGCTTGACCAAACTAATATCTAGACCTGTCTGCGACTCTAAAGCTCTGACCACGGTGGTCCACCAGTATTAACCGCTTGACCAAACTAATATCTAGACCTGTCTGTGACTCTAAAGCTCTGACCACAGTGGTCCACCAGTATTAACAGCTTGACCAAACTAATATCTGGACCTGTCGGCGACTCTAAATCTGACTGTTGTGACAAACACGCATACTCTCAGCTGGCCAATCAGCTCAACCAGCATAGAATATGTTTTTCCCTGGATGACCAGCTTTTCAACCACCTTGACCATCAAAGACCAACTTAGACCGTCTGAAAAGCAGCTGAGCAAAAGCGAAGAGCTAAACTGGTCATTCATCTTAACCAGCATAACCATCCTGGTCCATACAGTCCCAATATAATAACCCTACTGTGAAAACAGCTGGCTTTGAATTCACTGTTTATGTGACGTCACAAAGATCACAGTTTAGCCCCGCCCATTCCTGCTGCAGTTCTCAGGAGTGTTGCACATGTGCTTTTTGAATGTACCACAACACAGGACAGCCAATCAGGGCAGAGCTCATACATCTTATATTACTTTAAAACCAGCCAGTTGGAAAATGGGAGTAAGTGACCTCTGTATGAACTGTGTGCGCGTCTCTAACACTCTTGCTGGTTTCTTTCAGGTCCTGGTCCCCGTCCGCTCGCGATAACCCCTTTAATGACTTGCGCTACGTGAGAGGAGGCTTCGTGTACCTGCAGGACATGCTGGACCGTGGCCTCGTACAAGCTCAGACCGGTGTCCGGCAAACTCTGGGCGTCTACATGCAGCAGATGCCTTACCCGTGTTATGTGGACGATGCGTGAGTATACAGAGATGTGTGAGAGAGTGTGATTAAAGGGGGCTTCAGTGTATATTTTGGTGGAGGGTTGTGTGTGAGTGTGTGTGTGACTTATTAGGTCAGTAAAATCCATTGTGCTCATATGTATTCTGAATAAAAAGACCCAGTGGACGCTCTCCATCTTGCGTGCTCTCTCTCTCTCTCTCTCTCTCTCTCTCTCTCTCTCTCTCTCTCTCTCTCTCTCTCTCTCTCTCTCCTCTCATTCTCTCTCTCTCTGTAATTCCGTTGTCCATTACATTCCCTAGACACTGAGCCGTTACTGCACACCAGAGCCTTATACAAATGTCAATAGTTAATATTAAAGTTTAATGCTAAATGCTTTCTGTGGTAAAACGCTTGGAGCGCAGACAAACTGCGCTCCTAGTAAACGCTGCAGCTGCATATCGCAGCTAAAGCCCAATACTGCTGCTTCATCACGACTGAGTGTGCTTTCTGCATCACGATGAAAGCAAATGTCACGCTAATTGAAGCTACGAATGCTATTTACACCTGAAAAGAAACAAAGATTCTTTGTCTGTTGTTGAATTTTTTTCTTTTTTCCATTTTATTTTGTACTTGTTTCGCCATCTGCAGTAGTTTAGTCCATCTGGTTGTCTTGGAGACAGGATTTGGGGGCCGTGGGGGGTTGAGGTGGGGCTGCAAGCGTGTTATGAAGACATTAGTACAGGATCGCATTGCATCTGGCACTGACGATAATGTGTTTATCGATTAAGCTGTAACTCGCTAGGGTTCAGCGTCATGTTTTATAGATCTCACACAATGCCTTCCTGCCCCTAGCCTTGATTTCTAGGCTTCAGAACCTTCAGGCCATGATGCCCCATCCTAACGGAGGTGGCCCGTCGTGGGGCAGGGCGAACGTGTTTTAAATTGAAGGGCCCAAATCATAGAGCAGCTCATTTTCATGGTTCTTTTGGTATAAAAATGGTTTGTTTCAGTATGGAAACACTGTAAATGGAAACACATGGACATGTGGATTTAGGCAGCACAAGCATGCAGCTTGTGATCTGTTGTTTTTGTGAAGTCATGACAGCCAGTGCATTTGCATATATCCACTTGTTCAGATTGCAACAGTTATACACTCATACACATATAAGAAGTTCTAAGACTTTGTATATGTATAAGATTACTGGACTGCTTTTTATTTAAGGCACACTACAAGGCAGCCAATGGGAACAGATATCATTTACATATTTCAGTCTTAAAGGCACTGTAACAAAAGCAGCTTGTTCACCTATACAGAATTCTGACACAAGGGCAATCATGTATTATAAAAGATTGGGCATTTACACTATATGGGCAAAAGTATTTGGACACCTGCTTGTTTATTGTTTCTCCTGAAAAATCAAGGGTATAACAAACTGCATTCTGCTATTGTTGGAATAACTACATCTACTGTCCAGGTAAAAGGCTTTCTGTGAAGCACTGCTGTGAGGATTTGATTGCATTTAGCGTCAAGAGCGTTAGCAAGGTCAGGATGTTGAATGATTACCATCCCACCTCATCCCCAACTCCCCAACTCTTCACAAAATGGATGGAGCACCAACCATCTTTCCAAAGAACACTGTTCCACTGCTCCACAGCTCAATGTTTGGGGGGGGGGATTTATACACCTGGCATTAGGCATAGTGCCAGTGGGTGTATATTTATCTGCTCCAGAGAGTCTTATTCTATTGACAGCACTTGTGCTTTTGCACATCTGTGTTCCAGCAATGAATGCCACTTAAAGTAGTTGAATGGATTCTAAAATTAGAAGGGGTGTCCAAAAACATTTGAGCATATAGTGTGTATTAATTGTATATATGTATGTAAGTCGCTTATATGTGGTTCATGCATATATATTTGATTGGTAGGTAAATACATATAAGTATATAAGTAAGTATATGTTAATAGGCTATAAATGTATATATATGTAAATATATTTGAAGAATTTAAGGACATGTGCCCTTTAAAGTTAGTCACTTTCTTCTAGCAAATCCAGCAACAGTACAGGTTGTGACCAGGTAGGATTCAGTGCTCCAAATCAGGCCTCCTTCAATTATGCATGTCGCGTGCAACAAATGGATTCGTGACGCTCAATTCTGCAGCAAAATTGTACTGGATCCAAATGAATCGAGACTAATTTGCCACATACCTCATTTCTGGTGGTCTCGGCTACAGCTGTCACCAGCCTCTCAGTGATGAGTACAGAGCAGCCTCAAAACTGGAACAGAATGGAGTATGGTCTGATTGGTCTCGGCCCACTCATCAGACAGCAGCAGCAAAAGTTTCATTTACCCACCCAAGGCGCAGTCCAACGTTTTAGAAATTGGCATGATTTCTACCTGTGAACACACAGCCAATAAGTTGCTTACTGGGGTCACCAAGTGAGATGAACTAGGCAGGCTACCAGTCTGTGTTAAAATGGCCTTAACCAGCTTTTGTTCGATTCTCTGCTCTTCAGCTTTTACTCATCTGATGTTTTTTAACAACAATATCATTGACAATTTTGGCTAACCAGGATTCAGGCTGAAATAGAAGCAAAGCAAGGTTAGCAAACACATAAGGTCAAACAGATATGATAAAGGATTGGCATATTTACAAGTAAAAGTATTTGGACACCTGCTCGTTTATTGTTTCTCCTAAAAAATCAAGGGTGTAACAAGCTTTTTTTGGAGGACTGCTGTGAGGATTTGATTGCATTGAGCTACAAGAGCATTGACAACACTCATTTTGTATTTGTTTGCCTTGCAGGTCACTAGCAAAGCTGTTCAAATGAACTTAGTAACCAAAAACTGTTACATTTTAACTAATTTTCACACTTGCGTCACACAAACTTGCGGTTTGCAAGTTGTTCTTACCAGTTTGCAACAAGCTAAGGATGCTTAGCAGCTATATCACAGTTCTAATACTATGTTTTGTAACCTGCAAGGACTATTTCCAGCTTTCAGATCTCTGCTAATCAGGCAGAAAAGTGTCAGCATTCATTTCCGGCCTAAAACAGGACAGAATATCATGACCTTTTAAAGGCCTTAAAATATTCACTTAGTAATTCTGATGGTTTTGCATCTGGCCAGCAAGTTCCTAACCAAAAGAAATGTGCTAAACAGTGTCCAAGCCAATCCTGTTTTATGACTTAGATGAAAACAATTACACTAGCAACTAGCAACAATGCTATGCTAGCAGCTAGCCACTTGACGTTGAAGTTTGTTGTGATGTTTGTCAATTACCCAACCCATACATATTCTCCCACATCACATGAAACTCAGTGATCCCGACACTGTAGTTGGCGAGGGTGAAGACAAACACGTCTCCTTCGTCACATGCAAAGCCAGCCAGCACATTTTTTTTTCGGACTGCTGCCGATGCAACGTCTCCGGGCAACCGACACATTCGGAGGAAAGGTCAGTGTACCGCCAGTGCCATCCAGCACTGAACTGGAGTGATGTTGGGAGAAAGTGGCATCTACCCACCCTGGAGAGAGCAAGGCCAAGGATGCTAGCTTGGGACCGTGGCTGCTGATGTCTAGCAGCATGACCGGGATTCTAGCCTTAGAGCGATCCTTTGGTCATTGTGGCCGCGCCTGATTTCAATTCCTATGTCAGCTGGACCAGCTTGAGCTGTTTCTTTAGCAGGGAAGGCACCCACATTATCAGTTAATGTGTCTTCAGTAACAAAGGCATTCTTCTGGCTTTTTAACCCAGAGGAACCAGTCAGTCCAGTCAGTATAAAACTGTAAAACTGCAGTCTGCACCCTCTTGTTGCCAGCTAGCAACAAGCATAGGATGCTTAGCAACTAAGCACTTGACAACCACGCTAATTCTACATTTATTCGCCTTCAAGGTCTGGGTTTGAAAAAAAAACAAAAAAAAAAACTCTTGACCAACTTTTGATTTTCTGCAGTTTGGTTTCTCCACAAGCATAAAGCACTTTTTGTGCTCTGCTGTTTCTGCTAGTGGTTTTGCAACACTGGTCCAAACTGTCAGCTTGTGGATACTTCTCGTCATGCCTTTTGTAAACTGATAGAACTGATCTGTACCTGCCATACATTAAGGGTGCGTTTAGACAGCTTTGTCGAGCCCTAAAAACAAACCCTGTTTGCTCTGTTGCTCTATTAGCGCGGTAAGTGTGAAAGCAGATGGGTCTCAGCTAGTTTCTAAACAAACTGTGATGCGAACCAAGGACAGAGCTGTGAACAGGCACACGGTCGCAAAATCTAATATCAACCCTGCCCACTCGCTCCACCAGCGTCACTGCATTCACATCTGCTCGCTTCATTACGCATGAGTCTCCGAGCAGACCGGCCCACATTTCTGTGCTTTGCCTTCTTCTGTCTGAGGCTGTGTCCCAAACCACACACTACCACACTACTACACAGTGTTTCACAACTAGCCACTGTTAGAACCGCATTCAGACCGCATGTGCGAGTTGGGATGCAGCCACATTAACGTAAGATTTTACAGCTTTAACGCACTTCGCTCTGTGAACGTATTAACCCTCCGTCATACTAGCGCTATAGGTCAACTTTTCCCCCTTTTGCTTCAATTGCAAATATGTCAGTATGAAGGCAAAGCAAACCAGGACTCAAATGTAGCAATGGATCTGGATTTTCTTGCTTGGTCCAGACCAAGGGAACCAGACTACTTAGTATAAACAGACCCTAACTCGTTTCTGACCATGTTTATGATCCTGTAAATGTGAGTCTATTTATACTGGACATCATGGCAACCTTGTAGCTTTAGCCTCAGATGAAGCTTGGCTGTTTGCAGGATGTCACCTGGTATTTAGAACTGCTTCTGATTCTACATCTAGTAGTAAGTGCAGAAAACTACTCATCCAGGCTTGGCAAGACAAGACAATACAACCATATTCATCATTAGTGTTGGACACCGATGGAATTTGGCCTCCTCCAATTAACCCGTCCATACAGTGAACACACTCTAGCCATAACCGCTGAGCCACCACTGCCCCCACTGTAATGTTGGTCCCCACCACTGTAATGTTGTTTTTTTTTTTTTTTTTTTTATTTATTTTTTTTTTTTAAACTTTTAAACTGACCTCAGGTCAGAGTATTTAAGCTGTAATGTTAAACAGTCTTTTACAGAAATCAGAGCTGAGCTTGCTCAGATGGAGGTGCTTCACATGAGCTGTGCCGAAGTTAATTTAAGCGGAACGTGTTCCATTCAAAACACTATTTATATCCTATGGAAAGATGCAGGTTCAGCTTGTTTCACCACGGCTCATGCTTTCCCGCTGCGGGTCCTCGTGGACCTTGTTGAAAAATTTACAGCTTCGCTGGATTAGCTTTGCTTGTCATCTGTCACTTTTCATGAGACAGCCCTTCCAATAAGAGGTGGGTAGAATTTCACCAGGGGCGGACACAGGGCTGCGTGGTGGTGCTACAGATTTATTTGTGTTTATTATTACATTTCACATCTACTTTTCTATCGCTGAGGAAACCTGTTCTTTTTTTGTGTACGCTCTGCCATCTGAATGTGGCTCAACATGGGTGATTTTACTTATTAGGAAAAATCACTGCAGTCGTACAGTCTGATGACTGGAGTTTAAAGGAGAACACTTGAATGTCATGTGAAGAATCACATGTGATTTAAGATGCTTCATGTGATCATGTGAAAAATCACATGCGGACAAAAAGTGCTAATGTAAAACGTGCTGTACAAATGTATTGTGTGAAGCATGTTATCACATGCAAAAGAAATGTGTGATCACATGAAAAGTGACATGGCATGTAAAACGTCACAAGTAGAAAATGTTATCACATGTAAAACATGTTCATGTTTGTTATGTGATAAATGTAATATTACATGCATAAGACACAAAAAGTCAATGGCATGAAAAATGTTATCACATTTGAAATAATCACATTTGAAGAATGAGCATTTAATCACATGTGAAAATCTTGTTAGCACGTAGAATGTGCCACCACATGAAAATAAATGCATCACATGTTACAACATGTTATCAAATGCAAAGCATGCCATCACTTGTTAAAAGCCTTAGCGTGTCACATGAAAAGTGATCACATGATCATTTCTGTTATCACACGTAGAAAAACCTAGTAAAAAAAGTATTACCACATGTAATGAAAACTGCTATCGTGAAAAAAAATACATAATCACATGCATTTATTTATGTGTAATGACGTGCTAGCATATGAACATCATGTAATCACATGAAAATTATCACATGGTCTACATGTGATAACGCCCATATTGCATTGCATTGTGTGTGTGAGGGGGATGCTTAATCACATGAAAACTGTACTTTTTGTATCACATGGAAGGAAAATGTGTCATCACATGTGGGACTGATGTGATCATGTAAACCATGCTGTGAGAAATGTTATCCTATATAAAAAAAACATTTGGTCACATGAGAAATAGTTTAGCACATGAAAATGTTATCATGTCCCATTACATTGTTTCATCATTTTGATCCAATTCAAGGTTGTGATGAAATTAATTATAGTTAATAGTTAATTATAATGTATAATAAACTGAGCCAAACCATTACCATAACACAGGTAAATATATATATATTTTACATGTGATACTTTACATACTCTAAAAGCTATTGTCAGAGTATTGGCAAGAATTTGTGATGCAATATATATCCCAGTACAGGAGCTACAGTTTAATATACTGTGATAAATTGTGATTCTGTAAGCAAGACGATATATTGCAATTTTACATTTTTTGTTTTGAAAAGTATCACAGAACAAAAACACACCATCATATATAAGTATAAGTATAAAATCTGAGTATAAAAAAGTTGACTTTTTTACCCAATCAGAACTGAACCACTGTCTGCCACCAATCTTTACATGTAAACTATTTATTAATAATCAGTTCTGTGTTTTTGAGAATCAATACAGTATTACAAAACATGATATCATGATAATTTGATGTATCAATATTTTCTCACAGCCCTATAAAGTAAACTTGTAGATGTTTAGTATAATATGAACATGGGAAATATGTGGTGCAGCTCAGCTCAGGCGGCGCTTATTCCGTTGTGTTAGCTTTTCAGGCAGTCGCCGTCAGCATTGCTCAGCGGCCTGTGCTGAATAATCTCAGCTGTTTTGTGCCATTTGAGTTATTTCAGAACACCACCCTCCCCAGAGAGAGAGAGAGCGCAAGAGGTCGGGCGAGGGTGAGATAAATAGCCAGGGATGGATAGACGGATAATGAAGAACAAATCTCTGCCTTCTCTCTGTGTTTTCTCTGCCTTCTTCATTTACCGGACACTGCAAAACAACAGTCACCTTGATCATCCATGTGTGTGTGTGTGTGTGTGTTTGTGTGTGTGTGTGTGTGTGTGTGTGAGAGAGAGAGAGAGAGAGAGAGAGATCAAAGGAGATGAATAGAGGGCATAAAACCCAACAATCCTCCTGCTCCCTCAGCCATTTTCTCTCTGCGTCCCGGCGGACACAGCCGGACCGACATCAATTATTAACACTCCAAAACAGCCCCTCCATTCATAAATTATACACCAAGCAGAGAGAGAGAGAGAGAGAGAGGACGGAGAGAGAGAGAGAGAGAGAGAGAGAGAGAGAGAGGACGGAGAGAGAGAGAGAGAGAGAGAGAGAGAGAGAGAGAGAACACAGAGAGAGAGAGGACGGAGAGAGAGAACACAGAGAGAGAGAGAACACAGAGAGAGAGAACACAGAGAGAGAGAGAGAGAGAGAGAGAGAGAGAGAGAGAGAGAGAGAGAGAGAGAACAGAGAGAGAGAGAGAGAGAGAGAACAGAGAGACAGGAAATGTATAAGAGAGACAACAGAGAGAAACAGTGGGAGAGAGACAGACAACAGAGAGAGACAGTGAGAGAGAGAGACAAACAACAGAGAGAGGGAATATGTGTGCGAGAGAGACAACAGAAAGAAACATTGGGAGAGAGACAGACAGAGACAGAAAGAGATTGCCAGACAAGAGACAGTGTCAGACAACAGAGAGAGACAGTGGGAGAGAGACAGACAGCAAAGAGAGAGACAGTGAGAAACTGACAGAGACAGAGATGGTCACAGACAGGGTCAGACAACAGAGAGAAACAGTGGGAGAGAGAGAGACAGAGAGACAGAGAGACAGAGAGACAGAGAGAGAGAGAGAGAGAGAGAGAGAGAGAGAGACAACAAAGAGAGGGAGAAACAGTGGGAGAGAGACAGACAACATAGAGAGAGAGAGATAGTAAAATACAGAGACAGACAACAGAGAGAGAGACAGTGAGAGACAGACAGAGACAGATAACCGAGAGAGAGGTGTGAGGGCAAGACAAAGGCAGACATCAGAGTGAGAGAGAGACAGACAACAGAGAACCATGGTGAGAGAGAGGAAAAGGAATGAATGGACAGAGAAAGAGAGTGAGAGGGAGAGGGAGAGGGGGACAGTTAGACTAAATGGAGAGAGAGAGAGAGAGAGAGAGAGTGTAATTGGACGTGTATTCTCTGTTGTTTGGTGGGTAAACACACAGTGGTGGTGTGTTGCTCAGGTGAGGAAATGGCTGATCTGAATTTTAAATGTAATTTAGGACACAGGCGGCTCTCATTGCTTTTCCTGTGGATCCTAAACCGTGGAAAGCTTGAAGCTCCGCATCCGCATGAGTTTTAGACAAATACACTTCATCTTCAGAAAACCATAAATACTGCGGCTTTCTTTCCTCTTCATTCGAAGTAAACTTCACCGTCACCTAAGTATCATACTTTGACGTTTCAGTGATACGCTTTCACTACAAGAGTGAAAACTCTATTGAGGCCAACAAACTGCCTGTAGCTTTTCTCTTCTGTGCAATGCCACCAGGGTGGCAGGCCAGCAGTGGAAAACACAAGCTGAAGTGGGTCAGAGGGGAAATTGAACATTCCCAATGTATGCTGCTGCGTGGTCAGAGGCAAATGGGAAAATCAACCACTCGAACCACTTAGCTGACATCAGAAACCAGGACAGGAGACATTCCAGGTGATTCAGGTAATGCAAGTCCCTCCAGATCTGGCATCTGGCAGCAAATCGGATTTAGCAGGGAATTTTTACAGGGATTTAGCCAATTTGTACAGGATAACTATTCATGTGATTTCCCCACATTACCCCATATAGCTCAGCTTAAAGGATAGTAACAGTGGTCACCTCAGTGTTAAGACTAAAACTACACTAGCAGCAAAAACCTCCAGGGCTTCAGACAGTATTCCTCTGGGAATAATTTTGTAACAACAGTAGTTAAGCCTATAAGACAGCAGAATGTATTACTCCAGGGACTACAGGGATGTCTGTATAAACTGGTGGGACTATTCTTTGGTAAGTTTGCAACAGCACTTTCAGCTCACAGGCCGTCCATAGGTGTTTTAAGAGGTCAAGCCCTCTTAGTCATGTGTCACTTTCTTGAGACAACCAGTCAAATGGAGGGTGGCAAAATGAACCAGGTGTGGACCAGGTGTGGTCATTTCCTTCCTGTTCAGGTGGTTTGAAGCATAACGTAGAGTTGAAATAATCACCGGTTAAGCTCTAATCTGGGTCATCACCATTGGATTTTTTTTCCACACCTTGAATGAAGCCTTAATTGAGTAAGTTGAGCTCGTGTACCCAATCCTCTCAGTCAGAAAAGTTGTTTTAAAAGTGGCCTTGGTTGCATTAGAAATTCTTCATGTCCGAATAGGAAGTTGCCTCCAAAAAGACTGAGGTCGCTGGTGAAAAAGCTTCTATTTGCCTTCTTGAATACAACCTTCTTTATTACTAATGATGTGGTGCTTAGAGCTGCATGAGCTGCATCCATTCACAGGTTTGTGAAGGCCTTCAGTGAGCAGATCAGATTCACGGAAGAGCAGACTGAACATAATCTTCATTAGAAAGATTTAGACTGGCTCAGATTTGACTATCATTGATATAAATGCTATTGAATTTTGCCTGCAAATAGAGCAGAATCTTCAGTAGTGTTTCTTCATTGTACTTTTCATAACTTGAAAATTTTGTCGTAATTTTTAACCTGGTTGCTAGTTGCTCGGCCAATAATTTTTATTAATTTATATTAATTTATATATATTTTTTTATTAAAATATTTTTGATTAATTTGATATACATTTATTTATTTCTCATTTTTCGACCCAATTTGGAAGACCAATTACCCAATCCCCGCTCATGTGAACCAGCAATGGCCCCAACACTACAAGTGAAACCTGCCCCAGAGACAGGCCAATCATGCTCTATCAGGCTGCAGCTCCTGATGGCAAGCAGCATGGCTCAGGATTCAAACCAGTGCTCTTTGGATGATAGTGGCAGCGCCAGCTGATATATCATCTGACTTCTAATAATAGAAGGTTATAATAGATAACCTTAGTTATAGTAATCCCAATTGGAGGTATAAAGAAGGCTAAAAAGAAAGAAAAGACCTTGTAAAGTCTCACCACCCCCCTATTCTGTGATAATAGTGTGTCAGATAATCAGTGTTTTAATTTCATCCCTATCTAAACATTTAAGTGTCATTAAGTATCCTGGGAATTCTTCACACCAAATCAGATAGTACCCTCTAAAAGTCTGATGAGCACTTGAGAGAAGGCTTCTATTGTAATATTTATTCTTCATTTCACTTGCTGTTAGGCTTCTTTATTTTAAACTATGATGGTTCATTTAAAATCAAAGCGATGAATATATATATATAATTATGTGAAGATCTGAATACATGAAAACACTTGATCACACTAAACAAAACTGCAAACAAACTATTCAAATGCTTATCAACCAATGAAAATTGAAAAATTAAAGACACACTAAAAACAAAACTATACATCTACAAAAGGTTTTACTAATGTTTCTACAGACACAATCTATCATTTCACAGAATTACTCTTAAATTGGTACAAACACCCACAAGACCCACAAGGTAGCCTGAGGGACAACACATTGACGGTGAGTGTCAGTGATGGGAGGACACATCCTGTATGCTAATAGGGGATGTCAGGAGCCAATGGGAAAGATATACATTTTATTCAGAGGTCACATTGCAGGAGCAAAGCCTACAGGTCAGCCTGTATTATTAAACCAGCACAGCTGACTCTAGCTACACGGATCAAAAATGGTTAAATCCAACATCAGTGCAGCTTCTGTTTTTGAGCAAAACCTTCCCATTGACTCCTGGAAATTTGCATAAGCATTTGCATGTTGGGTGTGTCCTCCCCTCTCACTCGCCGTCAGCATGTGTGGTTGCTCCCCCCAGGCTACCAGCTCGGTTAAAGCAGTAGCTTGCCTGATCTAGATATTGAAGGCTGTAAGAGCAAGTGGCTGTTGTTTATGAGATGACTGAATGAAAAACTAATACTTTTGAAAATAATCATAATGAAGGTCAAAGTGATGTTTTGAGTTCAAAGGTTATAGTTATAGTGCTAAACGTTATTCTGACGTTATTATTTGGGCTTTTCTAACATATTTATAACTTAAATTTGTAGCTTTTTTATTTAGTTTCTGCAGAACTTTTAGAGGCCAGATTGTTAATTAACAGATAAAGTGATAGCAGTTTGCTTTTACAGCCTTCATCACTGAAACCAAGCAGGTACAGCACATATACAGCTTACAAGTGAACACTTAGAGAAAGGTAGGGAATGACTTCACAATGATGGTGAGTGAATGGAGAAAGACACGCCCAGTATGCAGTAGGTTCTGTATACAATTATTATTGTTGGTCTTCTTCTTCTTCTTCTTCTTCTTATTATTATTATTTTAATTTAGTTCATAAAATTATGATTTTGTAATTGCAAATTCTGGAGTGGTGGTGCACTGTTCTCCTGTTCAGCGACACCAGCACAAATATGGCCTTCATAACAAAATCCAGTGTTCATCTAAAGACACCTGTTCACCTGTACACTAAATTCTCCTTTAAATCTATAGGCGTGCTCTGCTCTGTCTTACTCCCCAGAGCACACTGCCAGAAGGCCCATGCTAACAATCGAGCATTCCACCTGGTCAGTGTTCAACCATGATCTGCACCAATTCATCTGAAATAGCTCAAAGATGCTAAAACAACAATATTCATGAAGAAATGAAATATTATTAATAAAATCCCATTTTGAACATCTGAAACAATATTTGTGTACAGTAATGTGTTGTGTGAACTTGTCTTTGTGTGTGTGTGTGTACAGTAGCCCTGTATTGAAGGCAGTAGGTGTATGTGTGTATGTGTGTGTGTATGCATAGTTGGTGACTGAACCAATGACTCCTCTGGTGTGTTAAGTAGCTTCTGTGTCTCTGAGGACCTGCTCTAATCTACAATTAACGTGAGGTGTGTGTGTGTGTGAGCTTCAATATTTAACTGTTTTATCTTCCCTCTGGACTAGACCTACACCTCCCAATTCCTCTCTCTCTCACTCGCGCTCTCTCTCCTGAGCTCGCTGTGTCTTTGCAAAAGAAGTCTTCATGATTACACTCATCTGTTCACTAGTGAGAGAAACACACAGAGCCACAGAGACTCATTTGGCAGAGGCTCCTCAAAGTGGCAGCGTTTCATCTCCTGAAAGGAATCACACCTTAAAGTGAACTGAGAGAGAGAGAGAGAGAGAGAGAGAGAGAGAGAGAGAGAGAGAGAGAGAGAGAGAGAGAGAGAGAGAGAGAGAGAGAGAGAGAGAGAGGGAGTGAGTGAGTTTGGGCCCTTACCGTTTATACAGCCTAGGATATGGCAACAGACGGTTTCAAAGCTGTCCAAGTCTTTCATAGCTGAATGGTACCTAATCGATTGTAATTTGGGTTTTAAATAGATGTTTAAAAACAGTCCCTCAGTAGTAGTCTTTCTACCCGGCCATAGTGCCTTTTTAAAAGGATAAAATTCAGGAATTGACACTGTGCTTTTTACTTTTCTATTATATTTAATTTAATTCAACTTTACTGTCATTATACCAATAAAGTACAATGCAATACAGTACAGTACAATAACCAACATATAATAAGATAAATAAAATGAGTTTATTTGTTTGCCATTGGGTAATGAACAGTGTTTGGCCCATGTGATCTTAAAAACAGCACACAAACTAATACAAAAAGATGCACTGCACTGATGCTGGTCCAGCTGGTCCAGTAACTTCACTGTGAGTCAGCTGTGCTGCTTCAGTAATATACAGTGGGGTTCTGAGAGGTATACAACCTATTTGATTAATCACAACTTTCCCATTGGCTCCTGGCACCACATATTTGCATACTGGGCGTGTCTTTCTCTCTTCACTCACCATCAGTGTGAAGTCATACCCCCCAAGCTACCTTTCTCTAAGTGTTCACCTATTCATTTGTAAGCTGTGTAGTGTTGTAATTGTCTGATGGTGCTCTGTACATCATTTTGTTGTTGGGTATGGTGTCATTTGCTAGTTGTGGAGATAATTCATTAATATGTCATCATTTCTAGCAGGAACTGAATCTGGGACTGAAACAAGACTGACTTTTTCACTATATGTGAATACAGTGTGTATTTTAGCACTTTTCTAAAGTACTCTGTGTATAATAGTAATCCAGTAATACTTATACTTAAATGCTTTTAACAGTTTTCATTTTAAGTATAAAATATATAAAATATAGGTTTCAATAATTGGGTTTATTTGGTTGCCACTGTGCAATGAACAGTGTTTGGCCCATGTGATCTTAAAAACAGCACACAATCAAATACAAACAGATGCACTGCACTGATGCTGGACTTTATCCCTTATTAATGTGTCTCGGCTGGTCCAGTAACTCCGCTGGGAGACAGCTGTGCTGCTTTAGTAATATACAGTGGGTTTGTGGGTGGTATACAACCTATTTGATTAATCACAACTTTCCCATTGACTCCTTGTACCACCTATTTGCATACTGGGCGTGTCTTTCACTCTTCACTCATCATCAGTGTGAAGTCATCCCCCCAAGCTACCTTTCTCTAAGTGTTCACCTATTAGCTGGATAGGTGTTTTACCTGCTTTTACAGTGATGAACCATGTAAAAGTAAGTTGCTGTTCACTGTTTTGCTGAATGCAGTTGTTGTCACTGATGGGGAAAATAATTCACTGATAAACTGTTTTGTCAGTAATAAGTTCATGTCTTTCATGTTGCACTGATTGTCCTCATATAAATGTATTTAATGTGCATATTGGTTTGTTTTTAATGTAGTCAGAGTGACCTAATGATAATACAGGTTTAATGCTTATAATTAATATAATTATGGTTATACTAATTATATTTCAGTTTAGCTTCTGACTTCTATTATTTATATTGTGTATATTATACATTTATATACATATTATATATTCATCTAAGTGTCTTGCTATCCATTTGCTGCTGTGGCACCTATAAATTCCCCCACTCTGGGACTAATAAAGGATTATCTTATCTTATCTTATAATAAGTATAGGGTTACGTCCACTTTCTGCTCCCCTTGTCTCGATCGTTTGGTGTAAGGTGGTCAAAATAGCTGTCTCAATAGTTAAATAACTTTTCTTGTCTTGACGTTCCGATAAAATCAACCAACCTTCAGGAAGATTTACCAAACTTTGAGCCTAAATGAAAGAGAGACTGCAGAAACGAAAGTAAGAAGAGAGAGAAAAAGAAAGGAGGGGTTTGGAGTGAGTAAAATAAGGACAGAAACTGACAGAAAGAGAGAGAGTATAAGAGAGAGAAAGATGAAATGGAAAAGAGAGAGTGGAGAGTGAGAGAGAGAGTGTGAGAGAGAGAGAGTGTGAGAGAAAGAGAGAGAGAGAGAGAGAGAGAGAGATCAAAAGAGAGATGTAGATTGAGTAAATGTAATGTGAAGAGTGTGAGCAAATTGTGTGTGTGTGTGTGTGTGTGTGTGTGTGTGAGAGAGGCAGCTAATTGAGCCCAGGCAGCACTTTGTTACAGAGGATCCAGTGCAGATATTGACATGACATTTCACTGGCCTTATGAAGGTGCTTTAATCCACTGTTATTGTATCATAACGAAATCAGGCCATACACCATACACAACAGAGAAATATGGGCCGCAGGGGATCCGGGCTGAGTGTGTGCATGTAAAAGCGAGGTTGAGAGGCAGTGAGGGTTTTATGAAAGTACAGCTGTCATTCATGTACAAAAAGATGATGCATAACAACATCTCAAAAGGGCACTGTTTTACCCAGCATTGAGCACTGTGATAAATACATTCTAGGCCACGGCTTAAGTATGGAGCACTGACATAAGTAATGAATATTGAAATAAACAAATACTAAGTGCTGAGATAAATACATGCTGAGTACTAAGATAAATACATGCCAAGTACTGAGATAAATACATGCTGAGTACTGAGATAAATACATACTGAGTACTGAGATAAATACATACTGAGCACTGAGATAAATACATGCTAAGTACTGAGATAAATACATATTGAACACTGAGATAAATACATACTGAGTACAGAGATACATACATATTGAACACTGAGATAAATACATGCTGAGCACTTAGATAAATACATGCTGAGCACTGAGATAAATACATGCTGAGCACTGAGATAAATACATACTGAGCACTGAGATAAATACATGCTGAGCACTGAGAAATACATTCTGAGCACTTAGATAAATACATGCTGAGCACTGAGATAAATACATGCTGAGCACTGAGATAAATACATGCTGAACACTGAGATAAATACATACTGAGTATGGAGATAAATATATGCTGAGCACTGAGATAAATACATGCTGAGCACTGAGATAAATACATGCTGAGCACTGAGATAAATACATATTGAGCACTGAGATAAATACATGCTGAGCACTGAGATAAATACATGCTGAGCACTGAGATAAATACATTCTGAGCACTGAGATAAATACATACTGAGCACTGAGATAAATACATGCTGAGCACTGAGAAATACATTCTGAGCACTTAGATAAATACATGCTGAGCACTGAGATAAATACATGCTGAGCACTGAGATAAATATATGCTGAGCACTGAGATAAACACATTCTGAGCACTGAGATAAATACATGCTGAGCACTGAGATAAATACATGCTGAGCACTGAGATAAATACATGCTGAGCACTGAGATAAATACATACTGAGCACTGAGATAAATACATTCTGAGCACTGAGATAAATACATGCTGAGCACTGAGATAAATACATGCTGAGCACTGAGATAAATACATGCTGAGCACTGAGATAAATACATGCTGAGCACTGAGATAAATACATGCTGAGCACTTAGATAAATACATGCTGAGCACTGAGATAAATACATGCTGAGCACTTAGATAAATACATGCTGAACACTGAGATAAATACATGCTGAGCACTGAGATAAATACATACTGAGCACTTAGATAAATACATGCTGAGCACTGAGATAAATACATGCTGAGCACTTAGATAAATACATACTGAGCACTGAGATAAATACATGCTGAACACTTAGATAAATACATACTGAGTATGGAGATAAATATATGCTGAGCACTGAGATAAATACATGCTGAGCACTGAGATAAATACATGCTGAGCACTGAGATAAATACATGCTGAGCACTGAGATAAATACATGCTGAGCACTGGCATAAAAAAGCACTAAGCACCAAGATAAATAAGGAGAAAGCACTGTCATAAATAAATGCTGAGCACTAAGTTAAATAACTAGTACAGACTGAGATAAAAAATGCTGAATACTGAAATAAATAAGTGCTGAGTACTGAACTAAATATGTGCTAAATACTGAAATAAATAAGTGCTGAGTACTGAGATAAATAAGTTCTGAATACTGAAATAAATAAGTACTGAGTATTGAAATAAATAAGTGCTGAATACTGAAATAAATAAGTACTGAGTTCTGAAATAAATAAGTGCTGAATACTGAAATACATAAGTGCTGAATACAGAAATAAATAAGTGCTGAATACTGAAATAAATAAGTACTGAGTATTGAAATAAATAAGTGCTGAATACAGAAATAAATAAGTACTGAGTTCTGAAATAAATAAGTGCTGAATACTGAAATTCATAAGTGCTGAATACAGAAATAAATAAGTACTGAGTATTGAAATAAATAAGTGCTGAATACAGAAATAAATAAGTACTGATTACTAAAATAAATATGTGCTGAGTTCTGAGATAAATAAGGAATGAGTACTGATATCAGTAAATATAGTTCAATTAAACCAGATAACAGATAGATCTTAGCAGATATTTTGAATAGATATAGATTGTGTGTTGTGTAGTGTGGTGAACAGCCCTCAGCCACTTATCCAACCATCATATGCACCTTCAGCTGATCTGAGATCAGCTCTCTGTACCACATCCTCACCTTCAGCATAACGTCACTCAAAGAAGGATTGGTCTAACCTCAGCAGTAACTCACTCTGATGCCCCCCTAACAGCTTTGTGTCGTCCATCTCCACCATCCTGCCAATGTTCCTGGTGCTGGCCTTCATGTACTCAGTGTGCCAGATCATCAAAGGCCTGGTTCTGGAGAAGGAGCTGCGGCTGAAGGAGGTTCTGCGTGCTGTGGGCGTTCAGAACGGGCCACTGTGGTTCTCCTGGTTCATTGAGAACATGGTGCTGCTGGCCATTCCTTGCATAGTCATCAGCGTGATGGTCAAGGTCAGTGGGCTCGTCGGCGAGAGTGTCAGTGATCAAAGATGGTCTAATATTCGAATGAATGAATGAATCAGCCAATGAATCAATGAATCAATCACGCAGAAAATCAATCAATCAATCAATCAAACAAACAACCATTAAGCACTGACCACAGAGCTTTGTGACTAGCTCCTGGACACTAGTTTACCAAATGAAGCCTTGTTCCGTTAGGCGGATAATGGATTCGTCAGTAACACTCAGCGGAGGTTAATTGGAATTTATCAGATTTGTATTGTTTGAAAGAGCGGATAATAGATGCCGTTTTTAATATCATCGGGGGAAAAATAATAAGCGTTCAGGTTGAGCAGTCATAAATTCATGAAGTGGCGGTGCTTTGTGGGTTTGTTGCTCCTGTTTCTCCGAGGAAATAATTACGGCAGCATTAATGCGGAATTGCGGCGAATCAGGCCAGAACCGGCTGAACTCGGATTTCTGAATTGGGTAATTATGCTAATTGATTATGCGTGGTATTAAGGCATTTATAACCCATTTGTGATCAGCCCCGTTCACAAATGGCGCCTGCTCTCACCCCCCCTCTTCCTCCTCCTCCTCCTCCTCGCCCTCTGTGGCTCCCCTAAAAGCCTTTTTATTTCATCTTCATTAAAGGATTGTGTTCTTTCCAAGTGGCAGATGCCTCCAGTGGAAGCTGTTGTTGCTCTTGGAAATGTTCATCCAGAAGGAGAGAAAAGAGCAGTTGTTTGCGCGAGTGTGGGGTGACGTTCCATCCAAAGAGTGCTGTCATGTTGAAGTGTTCTGACGCAGACAAAGAAAACGAGCAGTATCTCTTTGGTTTGTAAAAATGAGCAGCCTGGAGATCTAGTGTTGATCTCTGTTTGTGGTTTTCTTTACAGAACTACAAGGCGCTACAAATGGTTCTTGGAGCAATGCCATTAAAATAGCCTCTGAAATATTACTAAAATATTTAAATATGCCTGGATCGGATAGTGACAACACTAGTTAGGACTTTTTTTTTCATGAACACATTTAAGAAAATCCTTACGAGGATATTGGTGAATGAGGCTCATGATTCCTTTACGGAATCCAAAGTGGCTCTTCCACTGACTAACTAGTGTCGTCCCGATCCGATCCAGACATATTTAAATTTTTAGTAATATTTCAGCGGCTATTTTAATCCAGTTCCGAGACTTTGCTTTAACCACAGTGTTCACAGCGCCATCTGGTGTCCTCAAGGTACCATTGATGATTTTTTTTTCCCCCAGCTGGCAGCAGTGCAGACATTCTCAGAAGGTAAATAAAGGAATTTCGAGAGTCTGCAGTGTGGAGCTATTTTACAGTGGAACATGAAACTGTCACTGAAACGCTCTGTTTTACCAGCGGGAGAACCGCTCCCTTTCTCTGTTTTTAAACCACCACTGAAGAGCCCATTCAGAACCGGGAGGAGGCTAACGCTAATGCTAATATGCACACTAGCTGTAGAAACCCAAACCACAGCACATTCATCCATAAACCAGTTCTTACACACCAGTAGGCCTACAACAAATACAGATATCAGAGTATGTAGCACTGCACACAAACACACACACACATGATGTTGAGTTGGCTTCGTTTTTTTAAAGGACCTAGGAGCTGTAATTTTAACAGTCATTTTAAACAGTAATTTTAGGAAAAGTCTCTACTAAACTAAACCAATCAGCCCAGAATGTCTCATAATAGAAACTGGTGCTAAAATAAAGGGATTTATTAGCGGCTCATGTCCTCTAAACTGTGGGGCTGTATTATTTATACAAACTGAAAGATCAGACCGGATCAGATCAGTATCAGCTGATGCTCAGCATTAAGAGACCTGGAACAGATTGGGGGGCAAAATGACCTGATTGGGACATCCCTAGTCCTAACAAAAAGTCTTTGTTAGATTCATAATGTGTTTTTACAGCTCTGCTCTTATGATGATGGATCCCATTGTCCTCGCAAATTGAACAAATCCCAAATAAGAAAAAAAAAAAACTGGTGAATGGAAGAAGTAAGTTTTGGGATTTTACTTCTAAGAATGGTAGGCGATTAAAAAAAAGCCCCATGTTTGCTATGGAACCAAAAAGGGGTTGTTCTATGGCATCGCCCAGACAACCCTCTGAAGCACCTTTGTGGTTAAGAGTGAAGGCCAGCACATTACTGCACTTCTTCTTCATTTGTTTAGGCCAAGAACATCCTTCAGAAATATTTGCAATAATTGCACTTATTGCAAGTTACTAGCAAACAACCTCACAACAACATGAGGCTGGAGAAGGCAACTCTTAGACATGCTGTGCTTGGTGACGTGGTGTTGTGCAGTGTTCCAGGCCCAGCTGCTTTCACCAGCAATCTCATCAGCGATAAAATTCCAGCATCCAGATGGCAAGTCAGTTACTGCAGGATGAGCTCCTAGTGAGTCGTGTTTATTACGAACCTGAATGTTTGACATGATGGGATCATATCATCAGTATTTCTGGGAAAGTAATTCTGTCTATCTGTGCCTGCCATAGTAGCCCCCCTTACCATAGAATGCATTTATTTAGTATATGTAGCAGTTCTCTGATGTATAAATAGTATGTGACTTTTGTGGGGGTGGAGTTACAGGCCTATTTATCACCCTGTAATATTACCTCACGATTTTCAAGATCAAGATTTTCTTTAATGGAGGGCTTGTGGATAAAAATACTTTGCTCTGCTTTTATTGGCTGGTTATTGCCCTCTGACGTCATCTAACAGAAGGACCATTTAGAACCCAATACATTAGACAATCGATGTAGCTAGCATGCTAAGATGGTCCACCCCCTCGACTGTATTAGCTAGTCGAGCTGATCCCCCTTTGATTGTATTAGCTAGCCGCCCCCCCCCCCCCCCCCCCCCACCACCACTGTGTTTTATCTAATGGTAGTTATGTTTTTTTATCGCTTTATTATTTCATTTGGATCCCAATTATCTGCTGATCTTGCACAAGGTTAGCTTGATAGCAGATAGCAAGTGCACAATAACTAGCTTTACCTGTTGATAGAAACTTTATATGCCAGCGTAGCAACAACAATATTATATCATTGAACTTGATAATATGTGATTCCCATTTAATAAATACAGTTAAATAGCCACACTTACTCAAAATAAAACCTTCTCAGTAATGATAAATGTTGATCTGGCATATAAGTATGGCGGCCATGTATGTGGATGTAAAGGATGTGTCCAGGGGGATAGCTCACAGAAACAACATAGCATAGCATGACATAATATACTGTACCATAACATAGCTTTTTTAGCGCTGTAACAACAAGAAGACGTTTCTTTTCGTACCAAATAGTGTTGCTGTCCCTTTGGGGTCCTTTCAGCACTGTGTGTGGTCAGCTAGCTGAGGACATTCTAGCTGGGCGGCTGGGTTAGCTTTTAGTCTAGCATGTATATCTTCTTACTTTCCTGGCTTTTGCTTAGTTTTACACCAGTTTGATCTCCCCTTCTGCAGACAATGGCACAGGAAAAGCCACCGATATTGGAGACAAGGGATGGCAAAAGCTTGGCAGTTAGAGATTTAGCCTCTCTCTATGTCCCACTGCTTTTGAGCTCCCTTTCTGTGGATTTTGGCACAGGCCAATCTGTGGTTTAGTAGAGTCTGGAGAATCAGCAACACCATATTCTCCCTAAAGTAGCCGCTTAAGTCGGAGTTACGCTATACAATATTTCCCCAATTTTAGCCTTGATTCTCAGTCTGGCTGATTCTGTTATGGTTGGCTCAAATCTGCAGATTTTTTGTCAGTCTAAATTGACAGTTGGAGAGAGAATGGAGTGGTGTGCGAGGGGCATAGACTCAGATTTTAATCTAGTAGTGTATACTGGACAGCGACTGAGCGTGAAAAGTGCACTTCGCAGGCAGTTTCTTATTTTAATTTTCCATTCCACCTTAAATGATGAAGCAGCGACATTATGACACTAGTACATGTCCCATTAATGCAGCACCATTTCATATTTGTCAATTTCTTTTAGCTTTTCCTTCCATATATCTTACTGCCAATTAACTCATTTGATTGTAGCTCCCTCTAGCACTAGCAATGCTCCCAACACTAGGAGGGTAAGGACTTTAACATTCCCCCTCTAATACAATCAAAGCTGGCCACTTTGCATGTATCTTTTTGAACTACCACAGACGCGGCATTGCCTGGCAGCCGTCACAAAATCTGTACACACAAAGAGAGCACAGCCGATGATGGAAAAGCGACATGGCTCAGGATTTAAACTTAGAAGCTGAGAATGGTCATCTTATGGCCAGTGTGTGTATAGTATGGTTTAGGTGGGGAGTTATTAATTGATTATTCATCCAGATCAATATCATCAGTAGTTCTGCACTGGGTCTTGCAGTTCTTGATTGATTCACATCAACAATAGCAGCAGTCCTGCAGCATTTATCACTTACTTCTTCTAAATGCATTATCGATTAATATCGCTAATAGCAGGTGTGCTGTATTTTTTAACTCTGTAAAATTCCTTATTGATTTAACATCAGCTTTACTCATAATTCTGCAAGATTTTCCCACCGGAGTCTGATTCATCTTCGGACAACCAGCTGAAAGCTTTTCCCAAGAGAGATGAATCACTTTTCAAAGGTGTTCTTAGCAATTGGAATGAATTTTTCACAGGTTTATTGGATTTTTTTCCCTTTATCCCGAGCACAAGGTCAGCAGTGCTGTGGCACCTGTCATAAAAATCAACCTCACATTTCACTCAGCGGGAAAAATCACTTAGCGAAATTTAGAAGAGTGCCGCAGAGGCCGGAAGTGACTAGCTGCCTTCAAGTCCATATCCGCTCTCCGAAGGTAGGGCTCTGTTAGCCCCTTGATTACGTCACTCGCCGGCTCTTAATGCAAACGGACCTTTCTGACGGCACATTACTCGACTCTCCTCTGTGGAGGACATCCGATTCCTTCGCTTTCATTAAATAAGCAGTCTAATGAATTATTAGGCCTTGTTTAAAATCGCTTCCTTGCAAATCGAATGCTTCTCTAACTGGAATAGAATAGAGAACCGCTCCCTCATTTGGATTGCTAAATCAATTCTACACAGTTTAATTGGAGAAAGCTGCAGTAAATATAATTCATATCTCAGTGGTGGGAGGAATGATAATGCCCTCATCAGCTTGATGGGGCCCAGCCAGCCAATCGGCCATTTATAAACATTAATCAGGCTAAATTGAGTTAGCATGCTGGCTCCGAGGGAACATGTGCGTGCACGTCCACATTGGTGTGTATGTGGGAGGCGAGCTACTTCTAAAAGACAATTTCATGCTGATTTAGAGTGTTATTGTGTCTGCTGGTGGTGGTGTTGAACTGGAACACACACCCACTGTGTCTCCTTCTGTGTGCAATAATATTATACTGGATGTAATGGACGTGTGGGTGAATGGCTTCTCTATTAACTTGAAATGAAAAAAAAAAAAAACAACTCTGTAAGAGTAACTGTGAGGAACCGAAACGCAAAAGGATGAACATGAGAAGGAAATGCTAGAAGGAGCCAGACTCAAGAGGTCAAACTATATAAGAACATGAAGATGAACCACTGATGAGAACCAAGGTGCAACAGGACAAACAGTGTAAGAACATGGAGAACTGAAGCACTGAAAGAAATCACGACCCAAAAGCAGAACCTCACTAAGATCATATGGGGAAAACCACAGGGAAGAACCAAGACCCAAAAGGAGAACCTCACTAAGATCATGTGGGGAAAACCACAGGGAGGAACCAAGACCCAAAAGGAGAACCTCACTAAGATCATGTGGGGAAAACCACAGGGAGGAACCAAGACCCAACAGGAGAAACCTCTTATGAGCATGAGGACAAACTAATGTTGGGAACTAAAAATCAAAAAAAGAAACTGTGTAAGAGTATGAGGAAAAAACACTCAAGATATATCAAGACCAAAAGCAGATGCTCCCTAAGAGCATGAGAAAAAGTCATATATCACATCTTTTAAAAGTTCATGAATGCTGAGAGAGAGAGAGAGAGAGAGAGAGAGAGAGAGAGAGAGAGAGAGAGAGAGAAAGAGAGAGAGAGAAGAAAGCAGAAAGTAAGTTGTTAGTAAAGCTCTGCTTGTGTTCGGCAGGGCTGTGGCTGAAGTGGCTCATCTCTGCTGACCATCTCGAGTCAGTTAATAATAGTGGTAAATCTCCTCTGTGATCACAACTTGCTTGGGGTGTGTGCGCATATATGCTAATTGACTAAGCTAAGTCTTTGGGTTGTTTGAGATTGGTCTACAAATGTTAAGTTCAGTAGTCCGGCAGGACTACTGGTTAATCTGGTTAAATAGGTTAGGAGCTTGTGCTGGAGTTGCCGTCTCGAAGCTCGTTTCAACTCCGGACAAATCAGAGGCTGAACAGGGACGTGATGGTGGCCTATTTGTTGGAATGTCTGGTACATCCAGGTAAGGTTTTTAGTGCAGCAGGAGGATGGATTGTCGAATACAAGCACTTCCTGCTGAAGTATTACGCCCAGTCCTCTGTATCATAACCACAGTGCGGCTAAAATGGCAGCTGATTTGTCGTAAGAGTAGACGTAAATGGATCATTTTCTCTTCAGAAGGTTCACAGTCTGGGAGGTGGATGGGCTAGGGTGGATCTTTCTGTTCTTTTACACTCTACCTGCGCTCATATGGATGCCTGTCCATCAGCCTATTTGGTGGCCCCTTCGAAAAATAGGGGTTACTAACTCTCTCCAGGGGTTTTCATGTCTGACTGCACAACTCAAATGTGATTCTTTACAAATCAGTTCATCATGAAATCTTAGATTTCCCCACAATTTTATTTTCTATTATTATGGTGATCTTCATTCACTTGTGAAAAATGAAGGTGCGACAAAGTCGGGCTGGCTCTCTGTAAATACACAGGCAGTTTGTCAGTGTTCTTTCAGTACTGATGGTATCGATATACTGATAAAAGCATATTGTGTATCACACTAACAAAATGTATCTTGATCAAACACAGAATAATCGTCATGTTGCCCAACCCTACTACAAGGCGTTCTTTGAGCAATACCGGAGAAGAATCACTTTTGGTTCCATTCAGTTTAATTCAGTTGAGATTTATCAGTGTATCACTTTTTAGAAAAAGTGTTGGCATACAACAGATTTAACTTTACAGAGGCAAGAAAAAACTCCCTCAGATTTGATGTGAAGTTTCTTCACAGCCAGAGCTCATTGACAAAAAAAAGATTTGGAACCAAAAGTGGAACCCTCTGTAGCACCTTTTGGAATTGCAATATCTTAGCATGAATGTTCTTGTTGCAAGCGATGTGTGTATGCATGTGTAAGTAAGTGTCTGTGTACGAGTGTATGTATGGATTTATGTGTGAATTCGTATTTATTTATCATAAGATTTATTGTTATTATTAAGTAACCACTATGAATTATTATGTAGTAATGTTTAGTACTATGAAATATTCAGTAACTACAATGCATTATGCAGTAACCACTATGATTTTTTCAGTACCTGCTATGTATTGTTTATTAGCTATTATGAATTATTTAGTAAATACTGTTAATATTGTTTACTATCTATTACAAATTAATCTGTATCTACAATGAATTATTTAGTATCTGCAATGAATTATTCTGTATCTACTATAAATTATTGAGCATCTATTATGAATTATTGAGTATCTATAATTTATTATTTGGTATCTACACTTTATTATTGAGTATCTACTATGAATTATTGAATATGAACTATGAATTATTCTGTATCTATTATGAAATATTGAATATCTACAATTGATTATTATGTTTCTACTATAAATTATTGAGTATCTAAAATTTCTGCTATTAAATATTCACTATCATCTATTATTAGTTATTGAGGATCTACAATTTATTATTCAGTATCTACACTTTAATATTCAGTTTCTATTATTGAATTATTGAATATGAATGATTAATTACTCTGTATCTATTTTTCATTACTGAGTATTTACAACTGATTATTCAGTAAATGCAATGACTTATTTAGTATCTACAGTAAATTATTCAGTAACTGCTGTGAATTATTCATTAGCCACTCTAAATTATTATACATATTTATCATTGCTGTACATAAATGTCATATCTCTGAAATAGTAACTTTATGATAGAAGTTAAAGAATGTTCATTACATGATGTTTAAAATAATTTGTTGAGCAATAAGATTGAGGAATTTTGTAGCTTTTAGAGTGATTCCCCTCAGATACGGGATTAACTGTTTTGCACCCTTCTTCTAAACATAAGATGGATCTCCTAATTAGTACAGCAAGCTGTGCCTATATGTGTTCATGTCTGTGTGTGTGTGTGTGTGTGTGTGTGTGTGTGTGTGTGTGTGTGTGTGTGTGTGTGTGTATGTAGGTTCCTGCGCTCGTTGTCCCGCTCCCTGCCTCTGTACATGACTTTAGCATGGATTTATTCAGTGGCACTGATAATGAAGGGTGTGGTTCAGGAAAAGGAGGCGCGTCTGAAGGAGACCGTGCGGATGATGGGTCTGAAGAGCGCCACCTACTGGCTGAGCTGGAGCATAAGCAGCATCCTCCCGCTCAGCATCAGCGCACTCCTCCTCACTGCCATCCTTAAGGTGATTAGTGTTGATTCACTCTGATTCACGGTGGCGATTCTCACAACACTGGAGCTCGGCAGGCACACATCGGCTCACCAGCAGTGTTCAAACTGAAGACATTAATGAGGAACAGAGCTCATTTTAATTACAATTAAAGGAATATTCCAGTATATACAAAGTCATTGAAAGTGATTTGGCGTGAAATGCTCTGATCTTTTCAGTAACTGCCCATTAGTTATTCTGTATCTACCATGAATTATTCTGTATCTACCATAAATTATTCAGTATCTACCATGAATAATTCAGTGACCGCTGCACATTATTCAATAACTACTATAAATATTTAGAAGCCACTGTAAATTCTTCAGTATCTACTATGAATTCTTTATCTACTAGGAATTATTAAGCAGCTACTATAATTTTTCAGTAACCACTGCACATTATTCAACAGCTACTTTAATTATTATTCAATTACCACTATAGGTTTTTGCATCTATGTACTGTGAATTATTCAATATCTACTTTTAATGATTCAGTATATATTTAGAATTATTCAGTAACTACTATTTATTTTTCCATATCTAATACGGATAATAGGGATTTAGTAACCCCTATAAGTTATTCAGTAACTACTATACATTGTTCAATAGCTAGCACAAATGATTAAATATGTACTACGAATTACTAACTAATTATCAATATTTCTACTATAAAGAATTCAGTAAGCCACTATGACAGTGACTTCTATGAATTACTGTGAATTTTTATGTATTATAAATTAATCAGTCATAATATTAATTATTTAGTCATTATTATGAAATACTTAGTCATTACTATGAATCATTCAGTAATCACTATGAATTATTTAGTAATTACTATGAATTATTTTGGAACCATTATAAATGATCAACTACAATGAATGATGTACTAACTACTATGACTTATTCAGTAACTACTATGAATTATTCAGTAACTACTATGAATTATGTAATATCTATTATGAATTATTCAATAACTAATATGAATTATTCAGTAACTACTATGAATTATTTAATATCTATTATGAATTATTCAGTAACTACTATGAATTATTCAGTAACTACTATGAATTATTTAATATCTATTATGAATTATTCAATAACTAATATGAATTATTCAGTAACTATTATAAATTATTCAGTAACTATTATAAAATGATTTAATATCTACTATGAATTATTCAGTAACTACTATGAATTATTCAGTAACTATTATAAATTATTCAGTAACTATTATGAATGATTTAATATCTACTATGAATTATTTACCATCTACTATTAATTGTTCAGAATCTACTATTAATTATTCATGAACTAGTATGGATTATTTAGTAACCACATTAAATAAGTCAACAACAACAGTCACACAGTAGAAAATAATAAAGAAATGAGCTGATTTTTATGCAGTATGGATCAGACATGGTAACATATTCACACTAAACCAAAATGAAATATGGAATTAGAGTCAAATTGCAGCAACATTTATAAATGTATACGTAATAGAATGGTAAAGTTGCATAAGAGAGAGACTGAGA